>NC_138158.1:2481720-2614220 GCF_964199315.1 Orbicella franksi | reverse complement strand
TAGCGGCTCGCAGCATCATCCCTCGCACAACACGTTAGCAGTCACACTCACGCGCTTACTTGTTTTGCGTTCTTCCCCATGGATTCTTGTGAAAAAGAGAGACCGCTCTCAGTCTAGTCCTTTACAAACTGCTAAGACATTTAAACTCAATCAAGACTTAAGGTGGTGATGATCACACTTTGTCTCTTTTAATTAATTTGTAAAACAAAAAACTTACAGACAATACAAATGCATTCATCTCTTCACTATCCACCACACTGACTTGCCAGGACAAATTTTCCATCTCCTTGCCATGATTTGCCATCACTAATCTCTTTGCAACCCTGTAAACCCTGTGATGATCTGGATGATTGACCGGTAAAATGTGTTCAGCAAATAACTCTAACATATTTCTGTGCTCCGCATCTGTTAGTTCTTGCATTTGTTTATGAGAGATCGGCATAAACCTTGTCCTGTGAGTGAATGGAGTTTCCTCTAGGTGGAAGAAGTAATAAGCAAGAGAAATTCCACCAAAACCTCCAATAACTACTGTAATTTTTTCTTTTCTTAGATTAAATCCTTTGGTCAGGTGTAAGCGTTTGTCTGCTGATAAGTTTCCCCACCACTTGCGGAAAGAACTGCAAGAAAAACAAACACAAAGTCCAAGCTCAAAATTCAGGGCACATACTGGGGCATACTGAGTTCCTGCAGACTTCCATCATGTTGTTGTAAAAAATGTTCATCCCTCCTCCTCCCCTCCCACCAAAGGTTTATAGCTTTTGAACCCCCTCTCTCTCCCCACTTCCTAACCCTGCTGGAAGTTCTTGCCACACTTTCCTTTAAATGTTGGCATTTGAGATGCACTAATCCCTTGGGAATTCTCAAAACCTTTTAAGAGGGGAGGGATTAGTTTTTTTTTTTTTTTTTTTCAGGACCTCCACATCCCTCTCAAGTCTTGTTCATGTTATACTGTGGAGATTTAGGCTTCAAAACTCCACAAATTGAAAGTACTACAGTTCACTTTCAATGGTGGAGTGAAGAAGTTATTTAATTAGAGGACAGCACGAGGAGTAACCATTATGGACTTGCACTATTAGCGGAGGGGGGAGTGGGGGAGGGGTGTAGCACTTCATGTTACAAAATTTAGAACGAAGCAGGTTAAGTGCCACTTAAGCTTCACTTTGACTAATTATCATCTTACACTAGCTACTAAATCCCAAATCTAATCATCGCGCTAATAGTAAACAAATCAAACATGTTATAGTGAGCCTATTACCGTCCGCCTACGACAGCAACAAGTTTGATCACTTTTGAAAGAGGCCCAGCCAATTTAAAAAGAAGAGCTGCAAGTGGTGCTGCATGTCGTGGCTGACTTGTGTGAAATCCTCTGACCACAACATGAGAATGATTTCTACTCCAGTGATGAACTGAAGTCTTCGAGAATGTCGCTCGAAATAAGCTTATCCCAGGTTGTAGGGGAACGAGGGGAACTTGAATTCCGCCACTGACATTGGAACGGCCAAGATTCTTGAAGAGGAATCTAGAATGCCTTGAAAATGATAATGCAGAGCTGAGAAATGAATGCATTTTTCGCCATTCAAAGCAATCGTAAAAATTCCGCCATGTTGCGTTTGGTTCAGGAGCGGTTACTCGGGAGAAGTTATCTCTTCATATATGCCGTAATCGATTGTCTTCGCTAGACATGATCAAACATGGCGTCGTTCTGGGACCTGTATGACTGTTGTTTTATTCGGCACTGATGGAAAAGAAAGCTGTTTCTCCTGATTCCTCGACGCAACTCGCAGAGAAAAGCAGGAGCCCTAAGAAGAGAAAGCACAAACATCGGTAAATAGCCGTTAAATTTGCCTACATTTACACGACACAGAAAACTGGGACTGGTCTAAATATATAAGCATTAATAAGCTAACAGAAACATTAATTTTAAGTGCTCTGCTTGTACACTGATGTTTTTTCCTTGGGAATGAACGAAGTACATCCCATTCAATTTTCCATTGATATCTTTTCTTGCTATTTTTTCCTGTGAATCAACCTGTGGTTGTATCACTAGGAGTAGCATTTCTTCTAGAAACTCAAACAAATAATTGCAAAACTTGAATTATTGTTTGCAAAATTAAATGCTTAAATCACGTTGTAAAGTAGTGGGTAGGTGAGGTTACCCCATGACACTGGCACACAAAGTGATGCTTAAAACCCTGTACTCCCCCCCCCTCCCAACCCAGGCCTAAAGCCAAGTTCTACAATTGCCCCATACAGAAGTGAATGCCATTGTGTTTACTATCCACCCTCCTCTTCCCTTTTGACAAGATTTGCTGATGGACCTTTAAAAGTCATTGGTAAAGGAGTACAATGTAATCTTGTTGGGGTCAGGAAGAAAAATGACTTCTTGTTGAGGGGCGGGCTACATTTATTTTTGAGGGAACATTGTATCAGCACTTTGATCTGTTTTTGCTCTAGGAGTTAACTTGTTATTGAGGTGTGTGAATACATCAATTTTATTTTGTACTCACCTAGATTCAAAAACCAGATCTGTGACTTAAAGTAGTCCATCCTCATCTCCACTTGGTTACGCGAGCAAATTATTGTTGCAAAATTCCTCGTACAATTATTTGTTGATCTAATAAGTTACTGGTCCCAGTTTTCTCCTCTGACTTAAATTTAAATACGTTGAAATCATTCTGACCTAAAATACATTTTAAACTACAACATCATTGTTAATACATTTAATGGAATGGTCTATACCAATATGACATTGTTCCTCATTTTTAACATTTTTCTCTCCAAAGTAACAAGAAGAAAAGCAAAAAAATCAAGTCATCCAGCTCATCAGTAGACGTTGATAGTGATAACATCAGAACAGGGAGCAAAAGCAGCAAGGCCAGTAATGAGAGCATTAAACATCTTACAGAGTTCCTGGACAACAGAAAAGAACTTCATGCACAGCTGTTTAGCATCATCCCCAAAAAAGAAGTAAAGGAGATGATGCCAAAAATTTTAAAGGTACAACTTGATGCAAAGTTTTACAATTTAAAGTAACAATGTTGTGATATTTTAAGCCATTTTCTGGTTACTTTTTAACTGAAAGAAGTATCAAAATAATTATTTCCTCAAGGTAGGATAAAACTAAAAGTGTAATACAAAAAACAAAATAGATAAAGATGGCCATGACATAAAAACATTTAGACAGATCACAAGTGACAGACTTGAAAAAATTGGCCATTTTTTTCGAGATGTTTGGTCCGTGACGTAGCTTCTTTAATAATAAGTAAAGACGAAATGTTGTTTATTGCATAGGATGAAGGTATGGAGTGACTGAATAAGTTGAACCCTACAGTACATGTAGTTCATTGACTAGGTTCCGCCCTCGCATGCACACCAGCATTTTTAGCCAGTTTGCTGGCATATTCTTTAAGCTTAACCATGAGGTGAACAGGGGCAGATCCAGGATTTTTCAAGGAGGGGGGGGGGGGGGGGGCTAGTATCTCCATCATCATCATTCCTTGTAGCCCCCATTGAGGCATAGGGTCACATGGTATCTTGCGGGTTGCAGAATCAATGGGGTTTTGAGAATTGAAACCTAAGTGAAAACCATTTCACTAGAAATAATAGCAATGCCACAAAGTAGCTAAGAAATGATAATGAGGTACAAAGAGTTTGCCTTTATTTCTACCATAATATTCAGAACCTTTTTCAAACTTTTTATGTTTTGCTTCTCCAAAAGGGAGTGGCTAACAACCCAATCCATCCAACCCACCCCCCACCCTCTCTAAATTGCACTCCCTAAATCCATCTTCGGGTTAATTTTAACACAAAGACTTAATTAATTATTTTCTTTTTTTTACCTTTATACAATAGAAACACAGCTTCAAAGAGATAAAGAAGCTATGTTCTGAACAACTGGAGTTGTTATCAAAGAGGCATCTGGAGAGTATCATTACTGGCAATGAAATGGTATCTTCTGATGCCGAGAGCATGGACGAGCAAGAAAAGCTTGAGGAGTTACAACCTGTTGAAGCATCACCACAGAGACAGAATGTGAATGAGGACAAGAAGAGAAAGCGGGTAGGCATGGTAGTTATTATTAACAAATAAAGGACAGACAAAAATTTTAACTACCACCAGATGAAGGTTTAGAAATCAAATAATAGGCCATATTCCTATTCTCGGTATTGGACTGGAACTAGCTTGTAATGGAGGCTCATGCAGGGAAATATCATTAAAAAGAGTTAAACGTCAGTTACATTTGAAAAAGACTTCCCACATTAACCTCCATTCCAAGCTAGGTCCAGTTCATTAGCAAGCTGAGAGCAAGTGAATATCCCTCCTTTGTAATCACCTTCTCTCTTCATGAAAGCTGACATCTTCTCGTGGCTTCCAACAGTGGTTGACAACAAGTTGTCAAATAAGGAAGTCTAAAGGGGGGGGATTCTAAACTTCACACTCTCTGTACTTTTAACCCCTGTTCTCACCTCTTCCTTAATGGCTCCCACCTCTTAGTCTTTCTGTTGGTCACATTACCAATAATTTGCAAAGATTTTTTGGCAGTTTGAAAACTGTTGCAAAAGGACTTTAACATGCAATGTTACAAAGTGTTTCTTCTTTTTTCCCTGTCCATCAGTCCTACTAGAAATCCTTCTTCCCATGCTCCTTTCTTCCACCAATTTATTTCCAAGTCCCTGTCCCTCCCCTGCCCACCCAGTATCGTCTACATGTAGTCATCTGAAGTACTGCCTCTGGTAACATGTTTTTTCATTATGGTCTTACAGGACAGAGATGGTAATAGAAAGGAGAAGAAAGTTAAAGAACAGGAAAAGAAAGAGAAAGATATGATCATTTTCCAGGAAATGATCACAATTCCCAACCAAGAGGAAATCGATGAGCTTGTTGAAGGTAACATTTAATTTAGGCCCCGTCCACAATACACTGGAGAAATTTGAAAACGCAGCTTGATTTCTACGGTTAGGCCTACCGTCCACAATAATACGTCACGAAAACGGAGCTTTTCGAAAACGCTCTTCAAACCAGAGGAATTTGAAAACGCCGGCTTTGAGTTTTAGTGTGGACGGAAAACATTTTGAAAAGAGAGCTTTTCGAAAAAGATGACATTGCGATAATCATAATAACTCCCCTGCCCGAGTTTTCCTCAAACACAAATCCAAAATGACCGGTGATTGTTGCGTTTTCAGAGTGAAATAGCGTTTTCAAATTTCTTCGGCGAGAGATGAGTTATATCGTAGTTTTTACGCAAGGCTGAGTTTTTTTCGTTGGGCAGTTGTTGTTCTAAGCACTTAAGGGCCTGAGACACTGATTGACTTTTGTTTATAGCTCAAATGAGAACAGGACAGGGATGCTGTTTTTTTCTTGATATCCATAAAGTGCCCAACAACAAAACGCGAATTCTGTTGAATCTGTACGAAAACTAATCTTTCACATCCCAAAACTAAATGAAACACTAAGTTTTAAAGATATTGCAGCTTGCGCCCTGAAATGTTTTCTATAACTTGCATTACAACAAAACTTGATTGCGTGCCGTGAAGAGCTACATATAACATTACTTAATGGCAATACTTTCCGTCTTTAACTTTATCAGTTCACAGCAACTTTTCTCTATTTAATACCAAGCATTTTATTTGCAGGAAGTAGCGCTACTCAGGAGCAAACCTCAGAGGACCCTACCCAGTCGAGTGCAATAACTGTGGACGAAGAGGCAGAGTTAAAAGAACTCGAGTTCCGCGCGCGAGCCCTCGAGTCATTGGTGCGCGCGCGCGAGCGGCAGATGAAGAATGAACAGACTTGAAACCCAATACTCAGATGGTGTCACAACGAGAGTGGGTTTCTAGGTCCTCGTTTGATGAGCCACTGTTATATCGGGCCTCGATGTTCTAAGCTTGTCAGAAGAATACAATATTTGAATGGAACCAGGAACGTTAATCCTAAAATTTGGAATGGGATGAACTTGAAGTTACCATTTATAGAGAAAACACTTTTAAGAACAGAATTCTCGAGCATACGGTTCGTTAATATTTCAACGACTTTTCCATGTTAAGTTTTTGAAAAGATTATAATATATTTGTGCAATTAACTTTTAGGAAATTTCAGTTTAACACTCCCTTTTGACTGTTTCCCTTGAAGGCAACGATAAGAGATTCTAGTAAAAGTCTTTTCCAATCTCCCATCTGCTCTATTAATTTGTAATAATCTTTTTATAACAATATTTAAGCAAGTGTAGGATTAGGCCTAGGATTGAACGTCAATAGCCAATAAAATAATCCAATAAAATAACATGTTTTTGTATAGCTTTCTGCTTAGGAGTGTACGACCCGAGGATGAGGCTGAAATTCAAGATACGTTGATTTATCATTAGAGTGGAATGTCGACTTTTCGAGTCATCATAGGGGAAGGAAAATTGGCTCGAAAAACTGGGAGGTGTGAAAAAAGGGTGAAATTCTCCTTACCTTTTGGCAAAGAGGAAAAAAAAGCTTCAAATAATCTAAAAGTTTGAAAACTTGGGATTCGACTGTAGTTTATCTATACAATAATACAATGCAATAAATACTTTATTAAAGAAAATTATAAAGAAAAACAGTAATAAAATATCTCTTGAAAGGGGAGGTCGTGAGGTTGACCCTATTTATAAACGATATCTCCCACCCCCCCCCCCCGCCCCGCCCCTAACCCAAAAAAGTCTTAATCTAGAGGATGTGCATGGTATTAAACTGTCAGAAATGCCTGGAATGGGGACTTTAAGTAATGGCTGAGAATATTGAGATGACAGTCAGCTGAGGTGGTTGACCTCTTCACCCTGGATAGACGTGAATTTATAGCGTAACTTTTACTTGTAAATAACCAACGCACTTTTACCATTGTCTAGACTTACGGACAGCGTTGGACCCCATGATTCCGTTGCCTAGCTAGCGTTACCTTACTTGCGTGACCAATCAGACTGCTCCCGAGAGGCTTTTCGGTCGCCTTACCACGAACTAAAACGGCGCGAAAAGTCGCGTTGACGAGTCGTGACTTTTTATCAATACTAAAAATGCTTCGTGTGGTGTGGTTAAAGGTCTTTAAAGTTTCTTCGGTCAAGTTGAAGAAGGAACCGTGGATAGCAGTTCGAAGCAGTCTGAGCTGAAAAACATTTATGCGACCTAGCTGCCAAGTGGGACTTTGCATCGTATGAGCTTTTGTATGGGAGATACTGTTTCCGCCATGGAGTTTCCGAACCGGCTAGAACCTTTCACATTTCAGACGAAGGATGCACAAAATACAACGGTACGGTCTTTTACGTTATGCTTAAGCTTACTTTTTCATGTTTTATCAAAAAAGTAATAGGTGTTTGCTTCAGGTCCTGAACTTATGTGCATGTATTTATTTTTCTTTCTGTGTTTATTGGCGCACGCACACGAGCGCGTGCACAAAATTATCACGAGATTTCCTTCAAGCTAAGCTCGACTGCGAAATAAATGCTTGTTTTGTATTAAACGAGCTTTGTGACCTATACTTTTACTGCAAAATTTTGGCGTTGAAATTATCTTCAGTTACGTTAAAAAAAAATTAAAGAAAAAATTGTTCGGAAGAGGGGTAACATATAGCTTAAAGCGTGCACAAAACTGTTACTGGAGGATGCAAATTATGACTGAAAGAAAACAACAACTCGAGGAACGTTTTGAGTCGATGTCGATTAAAATTGTGTGATTTTTTCATAGGCTATACAATACTTGTTCTATATGCTTTTTTTGTTTTAAAATATAACTTTAAAACTTTGCTTCAAAACAGTGCTTGGTAGGGAACATGGAAGTAATATATCAAACACGAGAGACAGTGTTTCATCGGGATATCCAAACACCGAGAAGAGAGTTGAAAATACGACGCGCAGCGGAGTATTTTTGACGAAATTCGAGGTGTTTGGATAGCCGATGAAACACTGCCTCGAGTGTTTGATATATCTTCTCAATCGAAACTAAAACTAAGGAGTAAACAGAGAAGTAAAGTCGTCAAAATCTATGCTAATTAAGACCAGGTATCCAAACATCCTTCACGGTTGTGATTTTCTTTGTTTTAACTTGATGAATTATTAATGAGTTTGAGAAGGAAAGTTCAAACAATATCGTGCGACACTTTATATATTTCTGAGGAATCACTTTGAACTTATGTCCTCTATGGTTCTCTGACTACTTAACAATTAGACCCGTAGCCCTTGCGAGCTACGGGTCAATAGCCCATGAGGCGAAGCCGAATGGGCTATTGACCCGTGGCCCTTGAGGGCGAAGGGTCTAATTGTTTTAGTATCACCCAACTAGTCGGACAGAAAAGCAACAATAATGTTAGCAAATGCAAGTTGAAGAAATATTTATTTGGGAATAAAACGAAAGAAAGCGTCACGCTCGATCGCGCCAATTTCGCTACTCGAGGACTATTACTAATAGTCCTCTAGTAGCGTAGCCAATTAAAATGCAGGATTTGCATTAGTCCACTAGTTGGGTGATACCAAAAAACAATAACGTCCGACAAACTCGCGCTGACTGAGTAGAAGTATTTCTTGGTTATCACTGTAGTTTTTTTACGTTTGAAAGAAAGTACATTCCCTCTAATTTCGATTTAAAAAAAAGACTGTAAAGCAGTTTGTACCACTTAATCACCTTTGCCTTCTGAAACAATTTCAAAGGAGAACTTGTGGAAGCAGCCACGAGAGAGCGGTCAGAGAAGTAGTGAAGACTGCTGAGGACAAGGCTGGTGCCGGATTTTGCTGTAATGATTTTAGAGATTCCCTTCAGACAAGGCTCTGTAACAAGGTCAGGAAAAGTTGTTTGGGCCGTCTTTCGAATGGGTTTCACAGGTATGAAGTTGTATTTATACTTGTAAGTGTGCTATCACATAATTTTGTCCGTATTTAATAGCATAATCATAATTTAGATGTAAGATGGACGTATACCACCATTGAGCACATGGTATATTCTTACAAAATATTCCCATGTGTCAAATTAACAAGCAAACGTGAAAAGTTTGCCGTTCGCCGTTTTAACGCGAAGAGGCATTTCATGTTTGTTAACGATTGTTTTGAGTTGTTGGCCCCATTTGTTTATCTTTTCATGACTGCTAGGAGAAACTAAAGTTTGAAACGAAATGTTTAAATATTAAAATGGAGCTGCTACCTTTTTCGAGAAAAAAAAGATTTAACTCGAAATTGGTCAGTTTCTGTGTGGTTTATTCCTAAAGAAAAAATTTTTAGCGAAGATGGCTTATGCCTTAGAGCTCCCCACAAATTCTTTGTGACAGTTTTAAGGTCTTCGGAAAGTTATAAGCAGTGTTCGTTCAAGTCTCCAAACATTTCGTATTCAATCGAAAGCTCTTCGGAAATCATCAGATGCCACTCGACACCTTTCGGCTAAAAGGTTGGGCACCACCGTTAAGTTACAAAACAGCAAAACTGAAATGAAAGTTGATCTGTCAAATTTTAACTGATAGCGGAGATGAATGGTGTAATTTTTTTCGACGTACAGCGACTGAGAATCCAGCAACTCCACACAAATTAAACCTTCTATCTATCCCCTCCTCATGGCACCTCTCTACTCCACAATCGTTTCTCCTGAAGAGGGTCGAGGGAGCCGTGTTACGCTAAGAAAACGATGAAACAAAACACAAATTTACACTTGTTGTTATCCAAAGCATTTCCTATTTTAATAAATCGTTTTGACAAAAGCAAACGATCGAGAAACCAATAACACAAACAGCATAGGATTATTAGATCGACTACTAAATACAATTGAAATACAGTTTAAAATCCAAACAATCAAAACCCCGCTATATTCTTTTATTTTTCATTAATGAGATGCATGGTATTTTTCTTTAAGATAGTAGCCAAGAATCAAGTCTTCAGACATCAAGGATGATTATGTTCAGTTTGTAGTCAACGTGTAGATAAATCGCACGATTTATTGGCATAGTTTCTAGACGCCCCTTGTTCGATATAATATTCTGGCCTTCAGCTGGCTCCGTGATCTCTTTCCGAAACCTCCAAGCAAATCAGGATCTGTTTAAAAAAGAGTAGAATTTTAATCATCTTTTGAAATACTATCGAACATATGGCAACATACGGCCAAAGGCAAGGCCATAAGCAAAAGCCTTTGAAAAATTATGTCTAGGGCAACTGTGTCAGCCACAACGGTCATAAACTGGGTATCAAATTTTTGGTCTGGTCATAAATAGGGTAGGGAAAATCGTAGATTTTGGTCATAAGTAGGGTAAGGATTTTGGGAAGCGGGCCGCACACCCCCACCAAATTTGTCTGCGAGTACCCCCCCCCCCCCGGCTTCTCATCTCGCAGAAAACATTCGAAATAGCGATTTCTTTCATGAAAAAGACTACTTAATGGGTTCAAATCTTACCAATTTCCCAGCAGAAATATTCCACCTTGATTTCATCGACTGGTTTTATCCCTGGAATTTTGCCGCGAACAGTACAATAGGAACCAAAACCTTGAACTCGAGTAGTCTTGCAAACAAATTTAATGACGCCTACCGCCGCAGGAACTTCCTGCCATTCTCCTGCGTCGTTCTTTTTGCTAACACTTTTGATAGTGAACCATTTCCCGGGGTAGCTGCAGTTCAGTTGTAGGGGCAGATTGCCTATAACTGAAAATCATAAACGAAATCTGATGGAGTTCGCATCACGCTAAGTGATTCCATAAAAATATTCTTCAGAGGCCTTACAGGAAGACCCTCCTCCTCCCCCGTTCCATCCTAGGAGGACAGGAATAACAAGGATTTGCAGTGGTACATACCACGGAGAGGCTCTTCGCCATTGTTTCGCCGAGATCGAATGGTTATTATTGTTTAGTGGAGGGAAGAAAACCTGAGAACCCGGAGAAAAACCCTCGGAGCAAGGGGAGAACCAACAGCAAACTCAATCCACTTGTGACGATTCGAAGACGGACCCACCCAGAATACGACTGTACTCCTCTACCCGTATTCTCGCACTTCATCTGTTTGATTACGGAGAAAATGCGCGCGGAAACTGGATTCTAGCGCGTCTTATATTTGCTACTAATCTCGACCCAGATCTCCCACAGCAAACACAATAAGATCTTGGTAGGATATTACTCTGTTCCTTATCTGTTCACTCACCATCACAATGAGGATCCCTATGCGTGAACAGACAGCGGGTTGCACCTAGGTTGTGGAATGAACAGCACAATTTCATGTCAATACTGAAATCTCTTTGAATTGAGCCACTAGCCGATTCCAGACCAGTCCCTCGACCGGCACCTCTTCTTATCAGGCAGCGTCGACACTACGCCGGATAATTTTAAAAACACAGTTTTATTTCCACACCTAGGCCTACTGTCCACACTAATCCGTCACGGAAACGAAGCTTTTCGAAAAGGCTCTTCAAACCGGAGGAATTTGAAAACGCCGGCTTTGCGGTTTGGTGTGGATGGAAAACACTTTGGAAACGGAGCTTTTCAAAAAAGTCACGATAATCATGTGATTTTTCTGACCGAGTTTTCCTCAAACACAAACACAAAATGATCGGTGATTGTTGCGTTTTTAACCCTTTGAATACCAAACTTTCGCCAAAAAATACCGTTTTTCACCGTTTAGTCAAGTTTTTTAGCTGCCATGACGCTAAATAAGCCTAAGTTTTGCCAAGAGCTTTTTTTTTACTAAAAGAAGAGGTTTTTGGAGGATTAGGTACAAAATTGAGCAAAACTTCAATTACGGGCATGCGCATAAGCCAAAATTTGGCGTTGTGGACCATTTTACCACCGTCTTTGCTAGCCTACGTGTAGCCGTACCCACCCCCCGAGGGAAAACGGGAGGGAGGGAACGTCTACGAAGAGCTGACACGAATCGTGTTATGTGACGTCACGCTTTTGCATGGAAATATATAATGGTTCCTTATTGGATAAAGACCGCGAGCAATACTTTCGAGAATACTGATTGGCTAAAATAGATTTGTGCCAAGCCGCAAAATGTCTCACATTCTCACATCTGTACGAGTTTAGAGTTGCGCTAGTAAGTGGCAACTACAGACGTTCTGAGCATTTTAGAAATACCGGCAACTGATGAGATCCGCATGGAGGATCGAAACCATGGTCTTGCCTGAACTAAGCCGAACAATGGCATATACAACACGCAAAACAGTCAACAGACTTGCGCGTAAACAGCTACATTTGAATCATGTGGTGCCAGAATGACCAACAACAAATATGATATGCGTGATAAGGATCTTCCGACTGTACTTGTAAAAACAGCTCTAATCACAGCCGGGCCCGGCGTCACAGTATAGAATGCAAGCATAAAGCAACATGTTCACGGTAAATTTCATATTTTGTCCCCCAAAAGCAAATTCGTGGAGACTTGAGAGCATATCTTACAATAGAAATGAGCCTAAACAATGCATAAACACATGGAAAATTACAGGTGTCAAACTCTACGAAGCGACATGTAGATAACAGCGGAAACTATGCAGACCTATGACCTTTAAAAATTTGCCATAGCACGATCTAACGGCTCAGCTTTACTCAAAACTCCTTCTTATTACACAACATGAAGTGCCCTTCATAAACACGAGTGAAGCGACAAAAAAGGTCAAGTGACCGAACAGAGAACGGCAAATGTACAAATGTCACGAACCGCAGAGGTCGCTTAGGCTAGTCAACCTCTTCGAACTTAAATTCGCGCATTCTAGCGAATTTTTCGGCTGGAAAACAAGGCCAACTTTCTTCAAACTTGTGGCGTAGTTGATTCTCATAGACTTTTGTAATTCTTCCAGGTTCTCCTGCAAATTATTTCTCTTCTTGAGGAGAACATGACACTGCCTACAAATGTACTCTGATGTAGCGTACTCATGGAACTCCAAATTTGCGAGCGCGACGTTTACATCAAAAATTGTCTTCTTCTTGCTTTGGACCAAACATCGCTCGTAATCCTTTTCAATCTCTTTAAAACACAATATACACTTGAAAAGGGGACTGAAAAGGGACATTGACTTGCAAATAAACTCGAAAGAATAAATATTTACGAGGCTTTTGTCTGCGCGAGGACACGAGTACAGACAGAAAATATAATTTGTTTACATAACTTACATGAATTACTGTGACGTCACATAACACGATTCGTGTCAGCTCTTCGTAGACGTTCCCTCCCTCCCGTTTTTCCTCGGGGGGTGGTTACGGCTACACGTAGGCTACGTTTTTGCACCAAAACTGATAACCTTGTGTGTCGATTTGCGACGTCGGAATGTCGTCGATATCTAAACCTGACCATTGTGCGGAAAGGCCTAGCCTAGCACCACTGTCAGCTTATCAAGAATATCTGATGACATTTAAATTGATGACGTCACAAGTGATACAAAGAGCACGACCATTAATTTAACCTGCAGTGCAGGCGTCTTATTGGGGCGAGTTAGCGTTACAACCTTGCGACCACCTTTTTAGACCGCCAGGTTAGACGGTGGGGGATGGGGGAGGGGAAAAATGAGAAGACGCCTGCCCGAAAAGCCCGTTAAAATGCGAAACACCTCTTGATTAGTTGCGCTTCACTGCATTTCCGGAAATGAGCGGGTAACCAATCAAAATGAGGTTTTCTCGACACCGGAAGTCTCACAAGCGTACACACCACGAGAAGTTTGTGCCAAGCCGCAGGATGTCTTGCATTCTCACAGAGTTACTTGTTGCGCTAGCGACTTCAGACGTACAGAGTATTTTAGAAATACCGGCAACTGATGAGATCCACATGGAGGATCGAAACCATGGTCTTGCCTGAACTAAGCCGAACAATGGCATATAAAACAGGCAAAACAGTTAACGGAACTTGCGCGTAAACAGCTACACTTGAATCATGTGGTGCCAGAACAACCAAAGGAGGAATAAACCTATACATCGAGCAAGAGAAACATAAGCTCGATCAGATAGCTGCAAGAAACATAAGAATGTCTCTAGACAAACGTATAGCTTTCTCAAAGTAAAGCTACAGCGTCTCCGAAGGAAATCGTACGAGAACAAATATGATATCCGTGATAAGGATCTACCTACTGTGCTTGTAAACAGTTCTAGTCACAGCCGGGCCCGGTGTCACAATATAGAATGCAAGTAAGCAACATGTTCACGGTAAATTTCATATTTTGTCCCTCAAAAGCAAATTCGTGGAGACTAAAAAGCATATCTTGCAATAGAAATGAGCCTAAACAATGCATAAACACATGGCAAATTACAGAGGTGTCAAACTCAACGAGTCGACATGCAGATAACAGCGCAAACCATGCAGACCTTTGACTTATAAAAATTTGCCATAGCACGATCTAACGGCTCAACTCCGCTTAAAATTCCTCCTTATTACACAACATGAAGTGCCCTTCATGAACACGAGTGAAGCGACAAGAAAGGTCGAGTGACCGAACAGAGAACGGCAAATGTGCAAATGTCACGAACCGTAGAAGTCGTGTAGGCTAGTCAACCCCATTTTACGTAAATATTAAGCTTTTCCCAAAGCCAGTGGGTAGCACTGCCAACAGATCTTTTCCGGATACCAGTGTGGAAATTGCGTCTTTTTGCTCCGTTCATAATTCGCGAGACATTCCAAGTTCACATAAACGCTTGAGAGATTCCTCGCGAGCGGAATCGAAACAAACAACATCACTTTCGACAGAGTTTGCCATGTTTCTTACCCGCACGAACGAAACGAAACTGACTGACAGACAATTGACAGGCAGGGTCAAGCCGCACCAATCAGAAACTCCGTTCGTGGGCGAACGGAGTTTCCTAAAAGAACAATGACCTCGGGCAGGCGAGATTTTCTTCGCTCCACCCCTCCCCTATCCTTTCTCTTGTCTATCATTCACCCCCTTGGTAAAACTTTCTTTCTCTCCCCAGTCTTCCACTGCATGAAAAATTCAAGATGGCGGCTAAACTTTTTACGATGTGAGCGCTCGCTCGAAAAAGTCTCGCCTGCTCTGCAGGCTAGCATTAATTACGCATATATGCGTAGTTGGTTTTCAAAGGGTTAAATTCCTCCGGAGCGGTGTGGACTGAAAACATTTGATACGTTTTCTTAGTGAAAACTCCGTTTTCAAATTCCGCCGGCGTCGCGTGGACGGGGCCTTTTACTTGACAGAAAACTCAGAGGAGATTTCGTTTCACTATCATCAACATTAAGGAGTTACGTCACGGTTTGAGCATCTTGAAAACTTTAGCCTAAATTTTTAAGTTCTTCGTTTGTAATCCGTGTTAATCTTCTCCATCCTCAACTATCCTTGTTCCTTTTTGGTTTATTAGTTTCTCTTTTGTGTTTTTCTATCTTGGTAAACTGATGTGTTTAGGTTTCCTTCAATTTAAAGGTAATTTTGTACGTGAAAAGTTCTACGAGTTAAAAATACAGAGTACAACTATCAGTTAAAATAGTTTACATTGTTCTTTGTAGACCTTTATACAGTGTTACACGTTACCCTATTTGTTTCCGTCAAGGAGACATTTGGAATCTTAACATAACTGAGGGCCTGTAACTTTGTGAGCGTTTGATTACCGATTTAAATAACAGAAAGAGTGAATTGTGCCACATTTATTCCACTGTTCGCCAACTATTGTCATGAGGCTTTGTGTGTTTTGTAAACGAAAGATAGCTTTGTTTGATGTTAAAAGTAAACAAGCCATTCTACTTTTTATCCTTTGTATGAAACTAAACAATGAAATTAGCATAAAAGGAACTCTTCTGGCGCCAAAAGTCTCGCAAGCCTTTCGAATATTTTTGCGCGGCCACAATGCGATTTTCTTTAAACTGATCCCTGAATTTCTTCTCAACAGTATCAAATTAAAATTTTTTGTTCCCAAATGACAAACGAAAATCTTGATAATAGTGGACTTATCATTACAGAACAGAAGGTAGATACATTGCCATGAAAAACAAAACAAAAACATTGGCTCATAGCGATAGCGAGTAGCCGTCTTGCTGGTCGGAAAAGGGTTACGTTTTGCCTGGAAAACGAAGAACGAAAACACTCTTCTCAATCTGTGACCCCTCCCCTCCCCTCCCTTCCCTCAATGGGCCAGGTCCTGATGTAACTGTCGGTGAAATAGATAAACGCGATAATTCTGGTTTTGACCATCAGTCACCTGCTTGAAACGTTTTGGCTCACAAACCTTCAGCGCCGCTCGGAATTTTATGACACTTCCCAAGTTATACTTATTAGTACAGAGAACAAGTTAATTTTACAAGTAGCTCATATGCCATCCAAAATTAAGATGAAAAGCTAAACCGTTAAATTATGGCGCCTTCGTATAGGTCCAAAACATGAACACAAAGCTCACAACACTTAAAATAGAAGCCGAGGTACGAGATAAAAAAAAAGCTATTTCTTCTCCTGGTGAATTTCTCTAGCCGACAATTCTAAACCTTAAGTGGCTTCAGTTGTAAAATTAGCTATTTATGACTGTTTTATCTTACCTACCTGCGTTACGTGTACAGAAAGATACAACTGCGACCAAACAGACCAAAGAATTGAAGACAAGCGATTTGACCTTCTGAGATGTCATCTTCATATTCGCCAAGCAAAACAAGGAGTTTAGATTGCCGTACGTGCTTGTTGAAAAGTTATTTGTTTCCTGGGAAAGACAACACTTACAACTTTTGGCACAACTTTGCAAAGAATCCGGTGAGACCTTGTTTATATGACAAATTTATTTCCGTCGGGAACTGATGTATTCTGTTTCAAGGAGTGTGATTGGTTGACAGTTTGTACTGTTCTTTGATTGGAGTTTCTGTTTGTTTAATTTATTTACACATTGACGATTTTGAATAGAATGTTTTAAATGATTCATCTAAACATTGATTTCCTTGCATTAGTTTGGCGAGACGGTTTGTTTAATTTATTTGCCTATTAACGGCCGGAAACTTGAAAAGAATGTGTAAAATTCTTTCAGATATTACGTGTGCATGCTATAA
Organism: Orbicella franksi; assembly: GCF_964199315.1. Classification (NCBI taxonomy): domain Eukaryota; kingdom Metazoa; phylum Cnidaria; class Anthozoa; order Scleractinia; family Merulinidae; genus Orbicella; species Orbicella franksi. The sequence goes on along the minus strand of NC_138158.1, from coordinate 2,597,289 downwards.
ACTCAATGCACGATACTTTTTGGTTATTTGTTTTCTTCTATGCAATATAAGCACTTGTCTTCAATACTTCAAGTTAGACTGAAGAAAGGTAAGCAGAACTCTTTTCAACATTCAAGAATTGTGTAGCCAGATGTTTCAGATCCCCTATGACCAAGCCTAGTTTACCGTTCTGTTTATCGTGAACGTGATGTAATTTAATTTTTGCCCTTCAGTCGTTCAGAAAAATATTTCCTCAAGTCATAAAATGCTCGCCTCGTCCCCGAAATAGTCGTTCTTATTATAATGTGTGGAAATAGTCCATTCAAAAACGCCAAAACTTTTATATAACCTCACTACAGTTTCCGTGAGAATTTACGTTGCTGCAAAGATATACTCCGGTTTGCATCGTAGAAGATTGATCCTTTGTTCATTCGCATATCATCGCTCGCTTGAATGACTAGACCTACCGATATGTATACCAATCTCTCTCCATGTCATAAGCACATAAGGCTTTGACTTTGCCCTTAGCTTCCGTCCACTTCGGTTTCCTGTTAGAGCGCTAACAGTCGCTCGAGACTGCCACCAGCAGCTGGCTTTTTGTTTTCTATCATTCTCCTCCATGTTGTTTTGGGTCGACCTGGTCTTCCCCTCCCCTAGCTCTAGCAAATGATTAAAACAAATGCTAACTAGGTGCCACACGCATGATTTTCACGATTTGTTTCAGTAACCATAGTTTGACCACGCTCAGGGTGAGACCCAGGAAATTGTTGTGGCGCGCGTTTGAAACAAATTGCAAAGATCTTTCTTTAGGGGCGGAGGGGGGTGCCTCAGTGTTTCCCGCCGATTTACTACTTTCACGCATGCGCGGTAACTGAACTTGCTTTTTTGACGTTTATGTGTTTCCGTCTGAAGAGGTCAAAGCTCTAAGAAACCAGACCTGTGAGAAACAATATTTTGCTACGTTTACTTTTGGGCCAAGTAATAGACGGCGGAGTTTTGAGAACATATGGTGGGACTCAACTGGCTTGCCCATGGCTGGGCAAGGCTGCCTTGTTTTTCTAGCCCCTTGTGGTTATTTTTGGCAACTAGAAGTCTTTTTAAATTTTTTTTTTATGACATAATCACATGTTAGTTACCAATAAAATTGTTGTTGGTATTGTCAGGAGTTTGTTGTAACGGTTGTCGTGCATATTCCGGTGATTAAAATTAAATCAGCTCGACTCAAAAACGTTTGGGATCATTTGGTCAGCCATGAATACGATGTTGTAATCCGTCGGGGGCGGGGGGGAGGGGTTGCAGCCATGTGAAAGGATTGGAGATGCTCGTCGAAAAATTTGAATTAAACCCCTAAAGGCGACCAATTTGGGCGTGGCTCGAACTTTATTTGACCCCTAAATTAAAAGATACCACAACGGCTATTTTTTTACTTTGAGAGCAACCATTAAGGATAAGTTAACGGCTAAAAATAGTGGCGTTTCCTCCTGAACTCCTTGATTCAGACCGAGATCCGTGATTTACCACACCCCCCCCCCTGCTAAGGGAGACGACGAGGATCCCCCCGACCTTTTTACATGGGACTCCCCCTTCCCACCAATATTGTAATTTCCTTAAAAATATTCCCCTATACCTAGAGTCAAGAAACCCCTGAACTGCCTGTTTATTCAATCATGATAATCTAAACATTCGTATTAAGCCTTTCAAAGGGGCCGAGCATGATGACTAATTGTGTAAGAAAACCCCAGGCTAAATTCCCGGAATGCTTACTTCTCTTAAGATGATGAAACCTTTCCACAGCTCCATCGTTGTTTACAGGTAGAGCTTCCGAAACATTTGTTTCGCTTGAGAGCTTTTCCTACGAATTCAACAGTGGTTAATTGTTGTAAAGAAAAAAGCCTATCTTACGAAAATTGAGCCTCAAAAGAAAACCCATTTATACCCAAATCACCCAATGAAAATACAATTAATAATCTCTATGATATTAATTTAATATTACTCTTTGTTCGTCGTTCCCCAGTTTAAATTGCTTTTGAAATCATATCCTATTTTGTAAGATCACATTGATGATTGTGTAATGCCTGAGTTTGACCGTGGAGACTTCTTTTCGACAACTGAAAAACTCCACTGATAAAGATCAGGCCCAATATCACTCAGATTTTATCTGACACAGATTTCACACGAAAAGGCATATTGGAATATTGCCGAGAAATTTAAACGATATTAAAACTTGAGTTGAAAGACATTAAGGATTCGCAATTAAATTTAACAAGGGTTATCAACGAGAAAGCCTTTGAGAGATCTAATTGCCGAAAGAACGATTGGCTTATACGAAGTTTCATTTGGGAAAACCGGAAAAAACAACTAGATTATGTCCGCAGGCTGGACTTGTTAAATTCTATAGTTACCGTATTATCTAGCTTCTGCCAAGATCTGGAACCTGTAAGCTTATTGTGTATGATGATGATTTCTTTACTCTTCTCAAGAAGTGAATGGGTTAAAAGTCAATAAACGCCAGTCGTTTTCGTTTATAAAGACGTCAAATCTCTAATTGGGCACATCGGTTCTCATTCAACTTCACAATGATTGAAAACGTCTTTGGGGCTTTTCCCCAGTATATTTAATTTGTAAATACATTGGCTAGGTTTCCGTCGGTAGCGCATGTAATCAAGGTTGTCGATCTCACCTGCAAAATTAAAACTTTAATTCAACTCCCACAAAAACAAAAAGAAAACAAAGGCAACATACAGACTAGCAACCGGTCTGTCGTGTCAAATTTTAATTAACGTCTTGAGAAAAAATTATTTTTGATGCGTTTTGGTTTCCGCGGAGAACAGATATCGTAAACTAATCGACGTCAAAAACCAGTTATCGTTTTTAAGCGTCCGTGATAACAAAATGAAAAAATAGGGCAACCTTAACTAAATATTAGCTAGGAATTATTGGTTTCCATTTTTTGTAAGGGCTTCTCCGGTGTAAACAGAAATCAATGCGTGCATAAGAGGTAATTATTCTATACGTGTCATCACTAACGTAAAAGACAGCGGTGTTAACTCGAGTGCATGAAACATTAGAGGTTATATTCCTTCGCGCAGTTATTAGTGTGTGAATTTTAACGCCATTTGGAATTGTCAATTCGCTCCTGCGCGTTTAATATATAATGCAATTTTCGCCTTAAATCTGTCACCCATCCTTCATTTCCAGTGGATACGACCTGGCAACAGAATTGTCAGCTACATATGGATTTTTCCCACGTCTGTGGACTCGAGTGAAAGCAGCATAAGACATGCCAACTAGCAGATCGTAAGCCAACGAGACTTCGTTCCGAACGAAACGATTTTGAGTATGGATTTTCACGACTAACCCACCCGATCATCTACCTCACGTACGCAATGAACGGCACGTCCGCCAATCACACCACATCAAACGCCTTGCAAACAACTATTAACCTCGCAGTCTACTTCATCACGTTCTTTGTTGGCCTCACGGGAAATCTACTGGTAGTGGTCATTATGATCAGGAGAAAGACGAGAAAACGCATGAACGATTTCTTCGTGTTGAACCTCAGCGTATCCGATCTCTGCCTGATCGTTTTCTGTTTGCCACCGTTGATCTACGTGGAGTTGATCGGTTTTGTTGGTTCTCGGTTTTACTGCAAGTTTGTATGGCCGATGGTGACAGTCTCGTATTGTTCAAGTATTTACACCATCACTTCCATGGCGTGCTATCGCTGCAAAGTGCTCCTTCATCCTTTTGAGCTCCCGCCTTGTAAGAAAACTGTCCTGTTGTGGATCTCAACGATATGGTTCCTCTCCTTCGTGGTAGCAACACCGCTAATAGTCGCCTCAAAATTCAAAGAAGATTTCCACGGCAGCACATGTTATGAGGACTGGCCCAGCATCAGCTTTAAGAGAGGCTATACCGTAGCTCTCTTCATTTTGCAATATCTGTTACCCTTATTGACGATAGCCGTCGCCTACATACGAATCGGTATCGATTTGACACGAACCAAAGTTCGGCGAGCGTCGGTTACTAAACGTGGCGAGGTTTCGGCTGGAGGAGTTCGAGAAGAGAATATAAAGATCATCAAGGTTTTATTAACAATTGTTATTTTGTTTGCATTTTGCATGTTACCGGTTCATCTCGCGTGGATGTCGTTGGATTTTGGCGGCAAACGAGGGGTCGAAATCTCGGACATCATTTTCCGATTTTCGGACATTTTGGCCATCTTACACAGCTGCCTAAATGCAGTGATCTACGGAGCTCTTACGAAACACTTGCGACATGGATTTGTAAAGTATCTGTTACGTCCTCTATCCATTTGCTACGAATTCCGAAATGATGAATCAAGAACCAGTTCGCAGAGGAGGCGAACAAACGAACCTTCAGCGGAGGAGATGGAGACGTTTTCTTTTCGCGGCAAAAGTAGTTTTTCACGCAAAACTGTCGTTTAACACCGGGTGATCCAGCCTCTTTCCCAGAACAAATATTCTGCATGGAAACGAGGTTACGCGTGCCAAGTAAACTAATTATTTGTTCTCTTTTCTGTTTTATATTTGGTGTAAATGTTCCTCTTAGTAGCGGATGAAATATTGAACGTTTTCTATGCCAAATCCATGACAATGTAACGCTATTTTTATGAGCCCACGGTTTTTGTGAAAAATTGCTAGGCAGCAGAAAGTACCACTTTGACGTCATGCTGTCGTGTTAGTTTTCGGTGTCCTCGTGACCACCCCTGTGTTCTTCTGATTGGTTGGAAGGAATCAAAATGCTTCCACCCACTGGCACAAACCAAATAAAATCATCAAAGTTTAAGGTTCTTAAAACAGGTCACAACAAGGCTTCCTCATGACCGGAAAACAACATATTACTAAAAACTTTACTTCTTTAGAACTAATTGAAAAAGAAACTGATCTGCTTCTTCTCTACCCTTGTCAACAGACGTTTTCTTTGCTTTCGTTCGAGACAAAAGCTGGCACACAAGGTAGAGTTTTTTCCAGTCATTTTAATCGTATATTAAATAAATAAACACGTTAATCAATCTCGTATATGTCTATATTCAACAATTCACGGGTGTTTTTCCGGAGGCAGAATAAAATTTTCTTAGCTGAGAATCCTCTTACGTACACGGTAAGAATAATTACGCTACTAGTTACAAGGTTGTCGCACATTCTTCCTCCCAAAAACATTTCGTGTTTTACTGAAATACGACTGGCGAGTGAGAGGATGAACACGCCAATCTTGCCCTAGTCTTCTTCAAAGGCGTTCTTTGGGCCGCCTCATAACGTTAAAGCGCTGCATTTTGCTTACATTTCTTTTCCTAAAGCATTGTTAGCAAAACGAAACATGGCGTGACACGTTTACTGTCACGAGAGCTTCAGTATAGATGCGTGACCGGGAGGAGCCAATGCGTGAATCAGTGTTTATTAGATGGTCCACTAGTCGCGCCTCACGCCACTGCTGTTCTCCACTTAAAGTCTTCTCTCTTTCAGATATTTCTTGCTCTTGTCTAGTATTTCCTTCACTTAATTTTGACCACTGGGAAAATAGCTCTCGTTCTCTTGAACTCCGAAATGTTCTTAATGCAAAGGACCTGGTTACCGGAAGTGTCAACAGGAACAGGACGAATCTGCCAGTCATCATCACTACCCAAGCCACTATCCGCGTCTACAGCCACGTCTGCGCAGGCGCGCGTCTCACACTGTCCCGACCCAATGATCTATGGGAAAATTCGATTATACATCTTAGTAACGGAGCCTGCACAGTCCGCAGTGTGGAAGAATCAGGACTGGGGACTAAAACTACGTGAACCAGTTTAGCTTTGAAAATTATCGCTACAAAGAAAGTTGCATAGCGCCTTATATGAGGGGACCAATGTCAGCGAAATAAAGCTATAACAAGCATGAAGTACAATATACATTAATGAAAGGTCAAACATCTACCTGAACACTTAGCTTCTTATATTTATCGCCACTTTTCCTATGGGACAAGAACCACTGATAAAGATCTTCTTTGCTCAGTTTTCTTAAGCTGTCCACCTGGAATAATAGCGAAAAGCAAACATGCAAATTAGAGTCAGTCTTACGATTGCGTTAGGTACGCTATTAGAGGAATTTAGATATGAGCACAAGATCGAGTACGAAGACGACTTTTCAATCGGCCATTGCCGAGTTACGTCGTGCCTCTGTTTCAAAACGAGTCTTCGTGCAAAACCTTTCATATGAAAATGAGTTTGCGCGAAAATGAACCATATGAACGGTTCGCACGAAGACTCGTTTTGAAACAGAGGCACAAGGTAACTTAGAAATGGCCGATGCTAGTTTGCAGTCCTCACATTATCACGTTGCACACCCTTCTCATCCCATGAGCTATCTTCTCTGCCGAAAAACCAACGTGAAGAGCGAGGGCTCTGACAACGTCACTGGTTTGAATTCGACAATCATACTCGCCTCAATCACGTAGTCGTAGCCTAATCTAAAGGTGCCTAATATTAAGCTTTAGGTTCGGGAAGTCCTGTGTAAAGCTCGCATATGCAATACAGGTTTTATTCACCTCTCGTCGTTTTCTGTTGAAGATGTAGGTCTGATCTAACACTTCAGTCCAGTTTCTGTCGGCTTCGTCTGCCAAACTAAGATCCTCGTGTTCCTTCAGTTCAATAAGCGAGTCCACCTTGTGAGGGAAACAATATTGAGCAACAATTTCAGCTCACGTAAAAGACGTTCAAGAAATAACCTTTTACATTTAAGTTTACATTAGATTGCCATAAAAAGGAATCCAAAGTGAATCAATCAAATCTCCAAGCAAATACATGAAACTGCCATGAAGCAAGGGTTAAAGGCACATTACTCAACTGGGAATCCTTATGTGATATACGGCCAGATTGCCAACATCACTTTGCTGCTAGTGGGACTTCAAACGTGATGTTTGACGAGTTAGCCGAAAGGTCTCTGATGAGTCCTTTGGCAGGGACGAAACATACGTATGCAAGGCTAGCCACATAATTATCCATTGTGAAATTCTTACAATTCTTTGAAGTTAAAGGAGCTCGGTCACGGTATTTTCAGTTATTTTGGCCACTTACAAAATTACCTTTAAATTGAAGGTAACCTGAAAATAATAGTTTACTAAGATAGAGAAACACCAAAGAGATCATAATAAACCATAAAGGAACAAGGATGGTTAAGGATGGAGAAAATTGACACGGATTACAAACGACGAACTTGAAAAATTCAGGCTCTACTTGTCAAGAGGTGCAAACCGTGACGTACCTTCGCACGAATACGATTGGTGTTGTTTTTTCTCTTCTTGGATGACAAAGTGGCGCGAGTTTTTAAGCCAATCGTGTAGCTCCTTTTCAGGGCTTCCCCATTGAAAACGTTCAGCTGGATATACAAAGTTATGAATTGAAAGATATATATATTTCAGAAAATTTATTTACCTGATTCTTGAAATCTTCGTCTGAAAGAGCACGTAAAATGTCACCAAATTCATCTAAAAATGCGTCAATTCGACCCTCGACATGTTCTGCACTAAAATACAAACATTAGCTAGTTAATAGTGGACCGAACATGGAGAGACAACAAACAAGAACGGTGCTCTAAGTACAATGCGTTAAGATTTACTCTGTGTTATAAATCACCGATTTATATAATTAGCTATAATTCCCTGTTCGAGGGTCGCCTTGCGTTCTTCTCATGCTCATCTCCTATTCGTAATAAAATATATAACATAAAAGTACTAATCAACCTTCGCGTTCATCTCGCACTGACCTCGCGCTCATCTCGTGTTCTCCTCGTGTTTCTTCGCAAGCTGATCTCGCACTCATCTCGAACTGACCTCGCGCTCATCCCGTGCTCTCCTTGGATGCTTCGCACGCCCACCCCGTGTTTTCCTCGTGTTTCTTCGAACGCTGATCTCGCACTCATCTCGCACTGACCTCGCGCTCATCTCGTGTCCCTCGCACGCAAATCTCGCATTCATCTCGCACCGATATCTCGTGTTTTCCTCGTGTTCCCTCGCACTCACCTTGCACTGACCTCGCGCTCATCTCGTGTTCCTCGCACGCTCAACTCGAATTCAACCTGGCGCTCTAACATAACTTCCGCAATATTGCTGTTCTTTAAAGAATGACAAAGCTTTTAAAATACGGTGGCAACCGATACCTGAATTTTCCCGCTTGCGTTTGAACAGTGACTGAAAATCCTAGAACTCCAAATGTGTTTCTACAAGAACAAAACACAGAGTACCTGGCAAAAAAGGGGCAAAAAAGCGAGTGAGCCACAACCAGCAAGTGCGCTCAACAAAGCTACATATTGTGTTTGATCATGAGTCGGATTACAATGCCTAATCGTGATCCTGTCTTCAAAATTAATAATTTTGTATTATAAGGGATTAGTTTTGTGTGCCGTGCTACTTCAAAATAAGACAGCCTTACCCAAGCTGTTCTTGAGTGCGTAAGACATCAAAACACGGTTCTTCCATTTGCATCTGAAAACAGTTGGAAAACAATCACAAAGACCTGCACTCAAGCCAAAAAAAAAGCCAAAAGAGAGTTATGCAAAACTAGCCTGAAGTAACCCCCATTATGCCCAGTTTGAGAGTCGTTTTCATCATACTAGAACAACAAACAAACAAACAAACAACAGACAGTGTCAACAACATACCAGCAACAGATCCATGATTGTGAATTCTTCCACGGTAGCCGGACCAGACTGAATAATAAACGAAGATTTATGTGATTGGATGGGGAAAAAACCAAATAAAAGCAAATGATAAGGTCTGTAGTAGAGTGTCACAGGAGGCCCGTAAAAGCAAACGAACGAACGAACGAACGAACGAACGAACGAACGAACGAACGAAATGAAAAAAAAAAAATGAGACGCAGGGTTTTAGGAAGAACAAACTGACATGGTTGAGCTCAGTTTTCTAAAATTCACACGGGGCGAGACAAAACATGATGCGTAATATAGGGATTAATGGAGAGGTACTGTTGTTACCTTATGTCTCACGGGGAACGAAGAAAATTAAGGGGAGTGGTCAACACGGGCTTTCCTTTAGTTATCGTCAAGTCTCTGCGCGCCATTAGGCGCATAAGGCCGATAATTAGTTACGATAATTTGGCTTCATTAGAAAAAAAATCTAGTTTTACATTAATCGACACAAGAGAGAGGGTTGCTTACTGATGTATAGGTTATAACTTAAAGAATGCCAGAAATGGAAAGAGCGCATCGAAAATACCAAAATGGCCAAGTTTGAGGCCCCAGGAATTAACGAATAAGTTTATACCACAGTTTGAATTTTCGGACAATTTAGAGGATTTGTATGGAAAATGTTGCTGGAGAGCAAGGTCTTGCTCTCCAACAACTTTTTACATACAAATCTTCTTATTCTTTCAAAAATTCAGACCGTCAAAAATCTCATTCTCTGATGATGGGGGCCTCAAACTTGGCCATTTTGATATTTTCGACATGCTTTTTCCATTTCTGGCATTCGTTAAGTTATAGCTCATAATTTTATGAAAAGTAGGTCACGTGATGGCTTAGCTAGATTATTGTTTATACCTGGTAATAGTTAGTTACGACGGTGTTATCATCGTCCTTGTTAAATCCCATCACACGGCAGATGCATTCACCTTCTGGTAACTGGATCACTCGAATCTTACAACAAGAAAATCCATAATCCATAAGAATATAGAGCAGTTTTCACTTTAGAGAAGACAAGTTATTCACGTTTGCTTTGGCTTTGCAAACAGTGTAAACTGCGACTATCGATTGGTTTAAACTGGCGCTTAACAGATTTCCAGCACTTTCCAGGACCAGTAACCCTTTTCAAGAACTTTCCAGTCCTGGAAATGCCACAATAAAATTCCAGCACTTTCTAGGTTTTCCAGGACCCGTACGAACCCTGTATACCACTCTTCTACCTCCCCATAACAGCCACAACTCTTTAGAACGGCCACTTTACTCTGTCCCCAAGGTGGCCGTTGTGGAAAGGTTTTACCACAGTTTGTACCTCACAAGATCATAACCAAGCCCCTTAATAAACATGCTTACCTCGGGACGAAGGCAACTGCTGAGTGGCATAAACTGCAGTTTACTGCAAGCAAATTTCAATGGATAAGTTAACAAAAGTTCATTTTTTAAATGAAGTGACCGTTTCGCTTTTAAAGTTATGTTATAAATCGATAATTCAATGAAGGCTTGTAAGGGGGGCTAAAAGTGTCAAAAAAGATCAAACAAATTATTATTATCAATAAGATTACAGAAATTCGATTTCCCCGGTGGGTTACTTTCCTGACGGGGAAATGTGGTTCTCCAAACCCCTTGTAGACTGATATGAGCAATACTAGTATGGGGACCATCAGTCAGAGGGGTAAAAGGACAAGGTAACTTTCCTTGCCTCGTACCATCTTTGTTACATAATTGTGGGTTGGCACTGCTTTTTCACAACACCCTTCACGAGTAGCAAAATTTTGTTGTTGTTGTTGTCGTTGTTGTCGTCGTCGTCGTCGTCGTCGTTGTTGTTATTGTCTTCATGGCTGTAGCTGGTTGTCTTTTTTGCTGCGGGATCCTCACACTGACAACGACATTCGAAAAAATAACCAACTTTCGACTTACCTATACAATTGCTCTTGCAAGGATATCGCTTCCTAAGAGGGAAAAACAAACAACAAGGTGAATGGTACAATGTAACACAGAACATGATCAGCAAGATTTACGCTGGAAACGAGTTTTTATACAGTTAATACAGTGTATTTTGGATCTAACAATATGAACAAGAGTTATCACCAAATCCGGATACAAGAAAAGAGATGTGCGAATTTAGCAATTTGTAGAGAAATTACGTTACAGGTTGTAAGCCATATCTACACCAGACTGCGTGGCAGAAGAAAATTTAACCCTGTAAATAATGGCGGCATGTAGCGTCTGCGACGCAGGCTATATCTGTACCTGCGAAGTGATATTTCCTTGAATCAAGGTCTCCACAAACAACTTTGACTTAAAACAGGATACAAAATGCTGAAACGACAAGAAAATTGAAGACCTGTGAATATATATTACATGCGCTGCGACGTAAAATCTTGTATATTCCCGCTAAACAGGTTTAGCTTTGTGCTAAACAGGTTTAGCTGTACCAACTAATAACCTCTACATCAGTAACGGACGGTAACCCGTGCTCTTGTTTACTGGTTTGAGAAGACAAATTCGCACCCACAGCTTCCAGTTTCAAGCTATTTCAGTCATTCCTAAAACCATACAGCAGCAAAACATGTCTCTGCACTTTCTCTCCAAGTAAAACACTTCTAAACCCTGCGAGCAGAGCCTTTTCATATGTACCGTAGGAAAACGCTCTGCTTGCAGGTTGACAATTCTAAAGCTGCGATCCCTTTTCAACATTTTGAAAATTCTTACAATAATTCTTAAATTTAGTTACGGTTCAAAGAATTTTCTTGCTCAACAAATGGAAGGATCACTTCAAGTTGAGCAAATACCCCGGTGACTAACAACTGCGAAAATTTATGGACTCACGAAAATTGCTATCAACGGAAAGTAGTTACTACATGTATACGTACTCGAAGAGTCTCCACTGTGGCATCGGGAATGACGCTCCGCTTGTCAACAGTTGTCCATTTGACATGTTGCAAGATGGACAGGCGAACAGACCTAGAAAACAAAACCAACAAAAACAAATCCATACACAGCTTTTACAGTGTAGCTACCCATTTTCTCTCTAATTTAATTCACATGCACACGTAATGCAGAACGAATTTAGTCAGACAAATCACTTTGTATAGAAGAATCTTTGTTTACATTATTTGCCGCATTAGCTTAAGCGATACAGTTTCTGATAGTTACATTGACATTAGTTCTGAATATCGAAAGAGCACAACACGATTAACTGTTCCAAATAATTTGAGCCCGATGTATTGAATACTTTCTCTGCGATACGGGTTTAAAACCTCGCCGCAATTTTATAAAGAATGCATGAGCTCATTAGCGTTATTTTGCAGATTTGAAAGCCAATTTCTCCTCGAATGTTACACCCAAAGAACCAAAAACGTTCACCAATTAATGCGGTTCACCAGCTCTTTAAATGTTTGTAGTCAATTCGTGTCTAGCGTGATGCCTTCTCTGCGCAAACTCGTCAATTACGTCAGTAATGATTTTCCTAAGGAGACTACATCGAGTCCTCTCTTGGTCATGTGACACTAACTGTGCAAAAATTCATCTCCATGCAAGAAACAACCAAATATACTTATAAAAAAAAAACTCGCCTTTTCATACCTGACTAACTTTTGTGGCTTGATGATCGAGTTACGGTATGACCTCATTAACTTACGCTACAAGTGTAAATAGAAAAATAGCATTTAAAAATAGCGACAAGTCTTAGAAGCAAACTCGTTGGTAAGTGACGATGAGGATTATGCCTACAATATTCCCAGTAAGTTCACCACAGGCAGTTATACCCCCAATTAGTATAATTGCAGAGCTGAACAAAGAGTTTCCAGCAATCTGATTGGTTGAGCGATTCCTTACTGATACATAAACAATAGCCTCCATTTGGCGCGGAAATATGCTCGGGTATTTGTCTGCGGACATTATCTGTTCCGAGAAGCGAACAGTTTTCCGAGAGCACTCTTAGCCGTGAAAGTAAAGTAGATGGCAGTCAAGGATGGGGCAGTGGTAGAATTGAAATCCTCTCAATTTAGGGAATTACGTCTGTGCACTGGCAGGAAATCTTGAAGCCGCCTTAACTAGTAAAATGAGCGTATTCTATGAGAGTAACTATAAGAGTATTCTCCCGCTTTGTTTCTATTCATTACGATATTAAATGTTAAAATAAATACATACACTACACAGATATTTAGCTACCTTACCTTGACCATTTCAAACGTCTGAGTACTGACAGTAAAATTTGCCATGTGATCAATGATCGTGTTAAACAACAGCTGAAGAAAGTAACAAAGTAACAGTAATTAACAGATCACATGTTATAACGAGGGGGGGGAGGTATAACAGATATTTGACACTTACCGCTAATTTGTGGTTAAATCCTTCCAGTTTAAGAATAATTCCCGTTTCGCTGACCGTCATGGAATAACTAGAATTTAAAACTAGTTTTAGCGCAAGCTAGCTCTTTATTTTAGTGGAAGAACTTAACGTAAACCCTATGTGAGGCCCTTGGGGGTTTTGGGATGCAGGATAGTTGGGTAAAAAATCAACGGGATACAGGATATTTGGGGAAAAAATAATGGGATGTGGGATATTTAGATCAGAAAAAAACGGGATATACAGTAGGAAAATAGTTCAGTATTGCAATGGGAATTAATGGGATATTTGGGCAAAAAATTAACGGGATGCGGGTCAATTCATGCCAAAAATGGACACACTGCAAAAACTCCCAAAGCTATTCACCCCGTACATGCTGTGCGATCTCTTGCCAGCTATGTCAAGAGGTTTCCTCTGTGGTTTACTGACTGAATTCTTCTTATTTGTTTAGACACAAAATCTTATCCAAACACAAGCCCATTCCTATAGACAACCCAATATTTTCTTCAATATTAAATTCCGAATTTATGAATTTATGAGAATAGACCATCAAAACGTACCCTAACTGAGCTACATCGGCAGCATACGCGATTTCCTTCAAGTTATATTCCAACACACTCAGAAAAAGGTCGGATTGAACCAGGCTAAAAAATAAAATCAAATAAAATTGACGCTAATAAAAGAAACATTAAGATACAAATCAGATATAAAACCAGTGAATGGGCTATTCAGTAGAGTGACTATTTGAAACTAAGTGTGCGATACTCTGCACAATTCGGTAGTGACTTTTTAACACAAAATCCAAGTGCGCGCTACTTTATAACGTACCAGTCAAACATAAAAACAGTGTTTGCGCTATTCAGTAGGGTGGCCAATTGAACTATGCGCTTCCCTGTAGCGAACCAATCAGACATAACAAAAGTTTTTGCATTATTCAGCAGAGTGACTATTAAACACAAACTCGAAATGTGCGTTACCCTGTAACGAACCAATGAAACAAAAACATTGTCTACGCTATGAAGTGTGTAAAACACAAATTAAATCAAAGTGTGCCTTACTTTGTAACGTGTCAGAGTGAGTAGTGCAGAGTAGTCAATTTAACTGACAAACGCCAAAAGCAAATACATAATTATGAAATTACCGATAACATTGGTACTTTGTGAAATTGTCTCTCTGCATTTGGACTATTTAGTCAGTTAATCAAAAACAACTCCTAAATCAGCAAGTGATATATCAAACACGGGAAAAAGTGTTTCATCGGATATCCAAACACCGAGAAGAGAGTTGAAAAATACGGTGCGCAGCGCAGTATTTTTGAAGGGCTATTAATACTAGTAGGCTGAAAATTGTAAATTAAATACTGTTTATATAACAAGGATGAACATGTGAACATCAACCATGTTACCTCTCAGGAGTGGCGTTTACCAGTGGCGACATAAGGTGAAAATAATACCTGGCTGAAGATATAAAGACGATAAAATTACCAGGTTAAACAGAAGAAAGAAGGACATTGATATTCAGTCGTGATTAGCGAGACAGCCGTAACCCCCTTAAGGAGTGGGGCTTGTGGTGATGGGAGGGATGACTGTATTCGCTTTGTGTCATAAAATCGGAGTTGGGTTCATGGGCTTCCTTGCCTTATAGATTGATGTTTTGTAAATATATTTATAAATGGCACAAATAAAACGAACAAACGTCGAGCTCGATGGCAAGCGTTCTACATTACTACAATTTGAAGCAAACGAACAATGATGATCAATGATTACTGACAAACCTCGTGGTGTTTTGAATTTTGTGTCCTTTGAGTGCCAGACCTTCCCGAGATGACAGTCATGGACTAGTTCTGGAAACTGCAAAGGAAAAGAGAAGAATGATCCCAACAGAAACTGAAGTTCGCTACTGGTTTACGAAGAGGACGCGTAGCCAAAGTTCGAAAATTGAATCCAGTAAGAGATTGATGGTTTACGTCATCTAAAGGGAGACATAATGTTGTCTTGGATGAGGTACTCTCAAAGATATTCACATCTCGTTTCCTAAAGCAAACTTGCACCAAAGTCATTTTGATAATTACCTCGCCAACTGGTCTGTCAGGATCTTTGATTTCAAAGTCAGTGGCTGTTGAAAAACAATTAGTGTTGTTACACATACATGTAATAATTATTATAAAGACAGTAGAAATGTTAACAAAGTCAGGAGTGATCAAAATCTAGTTTCTCCTCACAAAATCAATACATTTTTCAGCAGACAGGTAATGAGAATAAAGAAAAACATTAACAAAGACGGATTTAGGGGCGTGTGGATTGGATGGCTAGTCACCCCCACTTTGGAGGAGCAAAAAAATAAAAAAAATGAAAACAATTGTGAATATTATGGGCAAAATAAAGGCAAACACTCTAAACAGATACCTCATTGTAATTTCTACTTTGTGACTTTGCTAGTATTTCTGGTGATTCTTCAACCCAAAGATACCTGCCATCCACCTCCCCTTGAAAAATCCTGCACCCCCCTGTAAGGTGATATCGTTTTGATGCAACCTCAATTATCGATGGAAAAACTTACCAATGAACTTATTTTCTTCTGGAAAATGAAGTTCTGGGTTCAATTCCAGATCTGAAATAAATAGAATTACAAGATGAAGATCCAGCTCATCAGCTGACACAGAAATCTGCAGCGAGTAATAATTACTCGCTGCAGATTTCTGTTTTAGAATATCTGGATATACTCAACTAGTGTATAAATTAAATCATTTTTTTTCTGTCCAACCTAGGGTTGAAGGGTATCCAACTGCTAGAATTGATGCAGTCTAAACTGGATAACAACATTTCTTTCATAAGTTTCTTACTTTTCCATTTTTCAAGCCACTGTGGATCAATATCTGAAAGGTAAAGGACAGGACACCAATTAACCAACAATTGACAGACTTCTTTAGGAAAGCTGAAGTTTAATATTTCGATAGAAGAATATTCTCAACTGCAAAATTGCTATTGAAATAGTACTCAGTCCTCAACTAAAGGACAATTTCAAAGTTGAACAAACCTGAGCAGATGTAGGGAGTCTGGAACCAAGGCTCATAATCAGTACATTCATCCTGAAACCTCTTGGACAACAGCAAAATATTGGCCCTTTCTGGCTTAAGCATGTTCTGGACATTTTGAATAACCTAATGTACAGAACAAGTAAAACAGATTAATTAAATCAAACACATTAAGATGCCATGAACTTAGTTAATACAGAAGTAAACAAATATAACTAATTAAAAGAAACTATGCTTTCATTTCAAAATTGCAATTCAACTGTATGGTTTTCAACATAATTTTTGTTTTCATCATATATCAGTTTCCCACTCTTGGTTAGCGACACATTGTTATCTTACAGAACGATCAGTATTTGGAAGTTACCAATTAAGAGTTAAACATTGAACATTTTAAACTTGATAGCTCCCTCCCCCCCCCCCCCCAAAAAAAAACAAACAAACAAGAACACAGCATTGCCTACATCTATTTTTAGTTACCTCTTCATTAAATTCCCACATCAGTTGATCTCCTGTTAAATAATCTTCTTCGGGATAAAGCTGTAAAAAATAATACATAAACCCAATTTAAAAAATAAATAGTAAGAGTAAAAAATAAGACCAAAACCACATACTTAATAAATAAATATAAAGTATAATGTACATGTACACAAAATCCTGAGACTGCAGGAGTTGCCAGTCATAAAAAAGCTAGTTTCTGACTTCCAATGAGAGCTGATCAGTACGTATTGTTACCAAAAAAAATGTACCTGCATGTTTTCCACAAGGTCCTCAACATAGTCATAGGGCTCACACTGAAAAAGACAGAAGTCAATTAACATTCACCCACTGCTGAGGGTAACCCTGCGATGGACTAGCATCCCATCCAGGGGGGAATAGAAATACTCCCGGTTGCTTCATGCTACAGAAACCGGGATAAGCTCCGGCCTGATGGGCCACTTGGCTTGTATGCAGACTTTACCTTACTGTAAACAACTGTATTTCATTCCATGATACCATAACTGTTTTTACCTGTTCACGAAATCTGAACTCATTCTCCTCAATGGTCTGAAGTTCCTTGTATATTCTATGGATTGACAAATAATGAGCCAGTCACATTCAAGGAATCATGTATAAAAAGTAACATGAAATCACTTTGAATATGCTTTACTGTGATAGGTTTAAAAAATTGGTGCTACTTGGTCATCAAATCAGAGGGAAATTAACCAACACCAATCACCATACACCATACACATTTTCCTACGCTTGACACCAGTTCTATGTATTTTCTTCAATTTACAATAAACTTAGTTCATTGAGTTTTTTGTCTGGCTTTTGTAATTGCTCCCACCGGTTTTGGCTTTGTGGCACTCAAATAACAAAACAACAACAGGTATACATGTACTATAGAGCAACACATTCTATAGAAGACAGCTGAGGATATTGCATTAATGTTTTACACAAGAAAAGAATGTATAATGAATGTGTTTTTGAGTCAGGATGTAATAATATTTTGTTGATACAAACCTCTCCTGCGGTCCTTTCTGTCTGAGTAATTCCAGATATTGAAACACAATAGTCAAAATCTAGAAGAAAAGAAATTAACTGCTTGACATAATTATTTACAAATGCAGAGATTCTTCCAAAGACTCACTCTTGAATGAATTAAAAATCCCTAACAAAAATTTTGCAAGTACTAACAGAGCTATAAGCACAACACAACATGAACTGTACCTCAAAAATGTGGTCCATGCCTTCATCCTGAAATAGGTACAAAATTAATAAGGAATATGAAATGTAATTGTTATTGAATCATCTAAATACCTGCAGTATCAGTTAATTAATCAGTCAACTGGTACATACATTGTGTACATGTATGTTATTAAACTAATGTAACATCATATTGGAGAAATATTGGTTGAGTTTCTTTTTTTTTTCTTGTAGGTTTATGGATCAAGCCAAAAATGAGGTCCATAAACCTGCAAATATTGAAACAAACCAAAGAATATTGTCCTTTCTACTTTACAAAAACTGTCTATTTTCTGCAATGAATTGAAAAAGCAATTTGCCAAAATTAATCAGTGAGTGGGCTGGCCCATCTTAGCATTTTGTATTATTCGGACCTCTAAGGGAACCAATCAGAATACTCCTTTTCATTGCAAATCAGTTCACCCATGCAATAAATGTACACATCAACCTTTAATTAAGTGTTTTTATTAATTAATAAAAGTAAATAACAAGTACACTAAAAAATGTACTCGCCAATAATGATGTCCGCGAACGTCGAAACGTCGTGTCTTTTTTAACCATTTTGAAAAATTTCTTTGATAAATGTTTTTAAGAAACGTTTTTTCAAAGTTTTTATAGCTAAATGACAAGTGTATCAGGTAATGTCATGATGATTACATTGTACAAGTTTAGTCTCACTTTTTGAGGTTTCTACAGGTATGTTGTTACTTGCTGGGAGAAGAGAGCGTATGGTAAATTTTTGCCTCCAGAGCCCAGGCTAAGATGACGGGTAGGGAGGTTTAGGTTATTAGAATTTGAAGGAGGCCTAACATCAATTAGAAGATAGGAACTTGAGGAATAACAAAGGCATTGATACCAGCATGAAACTATAATGTCAGTGACTGGTTAACAGACTTACTGTAAGACTAATCAAACATGGGAAAAAAGCAAAACTAGTGTTGTGTTCTTGGCCAGATTCTCCATTGCCGCAAAGTAAACTGCCAGCCCAAGATCTAAACACCAAGAACAGTTAAAAAAGAAACATCGTCAGTGCATTGAAGTCTGTAACTCTCCTCAAGAACAACGTTAAGCAAAAGTTAGCTGTTTAGTCTTTTTGACCAAATAAGTCAAACAAATTCGACCAAATATTACGCCTGCTTTATCTGAAACTGATAACATTCTAATCTTACTTGGCAGTTTTGTCATCTGTGCAAAAACGTCTCAAATTTAACCTAGCCACAGATACTGTTATACCATCCCTTGGGAGCTGTACAAAAGTTATTTACCAAACACCATATCAAAACTCTTACTTTTTTATCAGCAGTGACAAAATACTTCCTGGTCCTTCATGTCCCATTAACCAGGATACATAATGCATTGGCTTGATTCTACATTAAAACACAGTAAGTTAAGGAATTAAGACATTCACTTGCTCAAGGAAATGCTTTTACTTGTTAAAGTGAATTTAGTTGACTAGTGTTCTTAACATAAATTTTGGATGCACTGTAAACCACAGTAACAGAATGACATCATATATGTATTTCCACACAAAATATAAAATACATACAGTCAAGCATATAGGTTACATGGAGTTAACAAAGATTAGATATTTTCTTGGCTTCTTATACAACATGTAGCAAATTTAACAGTGAAAGAAATGTGTGCATATTATTAGCAAGGAGGACCCAAGTACCTGTAATACTTTTGCTGAGGTGGTAGAACCCAAGTTATCTCTAGCTGATGTACATCCTTCACTGGTATCACTGCAATAATAAAATTGTGAAAAATATAAAATTATGAAAAATAAAAATTTATACTATAATTATCTTTAAATAGATGAAGAATCTATGAACAAAAATATGTTTCTGAAAGGTGAAGAAATATTATGATACAATTAGAACACAAGACATTTTGGTATCAATATTAAACAGGAAATTCCATTATAAAAGGATTGGCAGTACTCCCTTTATTTAACGTGTTTGTACCCCTCCCCCCAATCTCTTTAGGTGCATACTTTTTTTCAAGAAATTTTAGCTTTTGAGACTGGCTAGTTCTTGGAATTTCCCATAACCCTATTTGGACAGGGTATGGACGTTTTACAGAGCCACACAAGGCATGATTATTTGTCTTGAATTTGTGGTCTGTTACCAGTAAATTTGTGGTACATTATGGAGTGAAAAACCCTGTAAACCAAACTTGTCTGGTTAAAAGTGTTTAAAAGTCTTCAATGTTGTGATACTGTGATATGAGAAAATGTGAAAAATAGTAACTTAGTTGAAGTTGAAACAGTCAGACTAATAAGTGATGTATTCTGTTCTCTAATGCTGAAAATACCCATTGTTTTATTCATAATTTATGTTATAGCAATTAAACCTCACCTTACCTTTGTATACTTTATGAAATTTTGATTTATCAAAAGGGATCTGAAATAAATCAAAGTTAAATAATTATTCATTTTTGAACAACATATACTAACAAAATATATAGATATTAAAAATTAACATTTCATGAGCTGACAGGTTAATAGTACTGTGTAGTACTGCGCATAATACTCACTGTGTAGTCTTGAAAATTTGGCTTTGGTTGTGAACTGTGAAAAAGTTAAAAGTAAATTGTTATTCAATTGATAGTTCTCTTGCTAATGTACAGTATAAAAACTGTACAACTGTAGGAAGTTGGAAAATTTACAATTTGTTCTCAAGATGTAAATAATTAATACACAAATGTTAAACTCAAGAAAACTACCAAATTATTCAATTATTAAGTAGTAAGTATTAATGACAGGTGAATAGTAGCAGTACTGCAATAGAAATGGGAAAACAATATTATATCAAATAAACTTTTTAAAAGGCCAAAAAATATTATGATATACATTACATATAAGGATAAATGAATATTTCTCTTGTTTCTATGCATAAAAGACAGAGTACCCATTTAATGTTCTCATGTTAGAAAACAGTAATTGTAGTTATAATTATAATTTATCAAAATACTCAGGTTTGCAACACTTGATTACAAACTGTCTATATTCTGTAACAAAAATAATTTCATCACATACTTATTGGGGATTTTAGAAAATGATTCTCGAACCATCTTTTCCAAATTATCAAGAGATTCTGAAACAAAAAAACAGTTTTCATCAACATTGATATAAAAGTATGTAATGTTTAGTGAATAGCTAACTAGCTACCAAATAAACAACTAAAAAGAAGACAAAGTAACATCAAGCAATAAATTTTAATATAAATTATTAAATGGCTTGTGTTTGTAACTGATATACTGTAACGTGCCCTCTGATTGGCCAATTCTGGGGCATTATTCTCATAGGATGCCCATGGGCCAATTATGGGTCAGCAAAACCAAAGCAAAAAGCCATATAATAAACAACTCATTGACCTCAAATGTTCAGTCTTTACGAGAAAGTCTCAAACCTCAGCCTTGCCGCATATGGCAAGATCTCAGTTCGAGATTTTCCCGTAATGACCTCACTCTCAGTTAATAAGTTGTTATTATTAATTTTTAAGTTACACAAAATGCTTTAGTCTTACCTCCTGAAATCAGAGCAAGTGTCATGTATTGTGCAGAATACATTCTCTTCTGAAAATCTCGTAAAGATTTATTCACATCGATATTCTGTAAACATTTTAAAACCCAAACATGACTTGTCAGCTACTTAATTCAAATAATTTCAGATCCACTGGTTCAAATTCGAATGAACTGCATAAGTAGCCAGATTGAATTTGTGTAAGAGGACAACTGTTACAGAAAAATATCAAACTTTTGCCAACCTTTTCCTTAGGAATTTTCTGTAGTGTTTCTTCATTTCCTAACATGTTTGAAATTAAATTTATTTTTAATATTTAACAATAGAAGTCCAGATATTTTAACTACAAAATTTTCAAATAAACAACTTTGAAATGAGTAATGAGCAAAACTCAAGCATACACAATTGAAATTAAATTTTTAGTCCAACTCACCCCAGAGAAATTTTCCAAATGGATGACCTTTTTCAGTCAGCAAAGCAAGGAGCTGCATTTTCCTGACAGAGTCACTCTGATAACTCATTCTAAATTCTACAAAATAAAATGACAGTCATAAAATCAAAAACAGTACATCAATGTTCTTTATTTAACTCCACAGCATTACTAATGGAGACTTGTTACAACAATTTACATGTACTTCCTACATGGGAGAAGAACAATGTCTAATTATTATTGGAATTTTTTTTATGTAGCTAAATATCATTTAGGCAAGGTTAAACTCAAGCAAATGCAGCCAGCTAGCGTGCCCATCCAGCTAATGTCATTTAGGCAGGTTAAATATGAGCTTATGCAGCCAGCGGTTTCCCCGTTTGGGAGTATGTGACCTGTGGGGCAGCCTTCAGGAGTTTTGCAGGGGTTTATGGTTCACTGCATAATTGTTGTAGTGTATTCTGCTGATTGTTGTGGATCAGTTGCACTGCTTTGCTCGCAAATCATTGCGGATTCTAAATTGGAGGTCAAAGAGTTTCTCACTATGACTCTTCAAAAGTCTTGTCAAACATAGCCAACCTGCTGGTATCATGCTTAAAGTATACAAATCACAAACACATGCTATCACACAGTAGTTGACTTCATACCACTTTCCACTGCCTGTATTTCTCTGTCGACACTGTCTTCTTTAAGAAGAGGAGAAATGAAGAACTGTGCAAACCTGTACATAGTTTGAGAACAAGAAATACCACCTGCTACCATTATTGAACCACTGTCAAAGGCGTAGCACACAAAAATATTATCCATCACCAAATTTCTAATAATTTATTATGTAAAAAAGGAGAATGACAATCTCAATCAATTTATGCACTTGCAGACATTACGACGGTGATAAATCATTGCCCTTAGCTAAAGCTGCTACTACTCAATTAACTTTCAAAACTTTTAGTAAAAAAAATACTTTGACAACCGTCTGATTGGCTCCACTTCCTTTGATTCAACCAGTGAGAGAGGAGAGGAAGGTCAATGCAATATTTTATGTCCTGTTGTTTTATAAACTCTACTCTTTCAAGTACAAGTTCTGAGTAAAAACTGACAAAGGTTCAAATTTCTGAAAAAATAGCTCGGCTTATAGATAAATAAACATAAGTGGTATTTTAAAATAAATTTGTACTGAACCTGTCTAAAGTTTCCCTGAAGTACTTCCGTCTGACATCAAAGACGAAGGTGGTCTGAAATGAGCATTATTAATAAAAATACAGTACAGATATATTAATTAATCATAGTTGTATTTTATTTTATACTTAGGTGTGTGCTAAAAAGGCATTTTGTTACATTATAAGAAAAAACTACGTATACAGATTTAGCAGTTAGTAAAGTACATGTATCATAAATGCAGCTGCTACAAGTTCCTCTTGACTGTCGTAACTACAGTCTTCAATGGGCAAAATGGTATAAAGGCACTAAAAATCCAAAAAATATAGTGTGATGAATTTCATATCCATTTGATTTTTGAAAATGTGGTCAAACACAGTCTTTCATATTCGATATATTAATTGAATCACTGGTTGAAGTGTCCAGGCCTGGAAAAATATTAAAAGCATTATGCCATGCCATTGAAGTAAGTGGAGACTGAGACAAATCAGTTCAAAACGCCATCACTGTCACTTCACTCAAGTTTGAGATGACATACTGCATATCCAATTTAATGCCTGGGGTACAGCTGTAAACCAAAGTGATTCAAAGCATTGCTCTTTAGATACATAAAGGTTGATCACAAGTGGTGCTCTCCTTGAACTTTCTACATAATTATATGAACACCAGGGGAACTTCCATATAAAAAGACCAGGGTTGTTTGTGGAAATTTTGAAAAAAACTCCTAAGAGGTAACAAGATCCTGTTTTGTGGGCATGACTTGAAATTTTTTTTTTCACCCCTAATGGGTACCAATTCTAATACAACACACTAATCAACAATGATTTAGATAAACATATACAGGCAAAAACTAATGATAGACAAATCCGACCTTTTGGCGACATCTTGGCACCATTGTCAAGGGAAACTAATTAAATATGCAATTTCAAGAGTAACTAAGAGTTCAGAGTTACTAATTTGCATAAGTTAGACAAAGACTTTAGTTACTCTTGAAATCGCATATTTAATTAGTTTCCCTTGACAATGGCGCCAAGATGTCGCCAAAACGTCGGATTTGTCTATTGTTAGTTTTTGTCAACACATTAACTGGCACCGATATTTTTTCAGCTTAAATATCCTAAGAGATACCGTGAAAGCTCCCTTTTGAGGTTGACCACCTTAAAATGTACCAAACCCACCTTTTTAACCTCTAAAAGGTACCCCAAGTACCCCTATCCTTCTATCCTTCTTGTCATATGGGAGTCCCCCCCACCCCTCCCGCAACTGGGTATGCATGCCTTAAAAAAAAACAAAAAAACATACCCTTTCACAATCAGTTGAAGCATTATCTGATCCTCCATGTTTCTTGATAAAAGCATCAAAGGCATTCTCATCAGGATATTTTTCACTGCCCATAAAAACCACTGAAAAAAGTAGAGGCAATCTGCTTTCAGTTTCAGATGTCAAAGCACGAAGCCATGCTCAAAACCTTTAGGTCACATCAAAATTAATGCAGCCAAAGTACATGTAGTACATGTAGTACATGTAAATATAACTTAAGTTTTAAGAAACTTACATCATGCTACGCATTGTCAGAATTTGCTTGTAAACTTTAATGATTGCCTTTTCTCACTGGGGATACATCTCCACCAGAAATATGATATAAATATTTTACAAACAATGACATGAATGAATTAACAGCAAGGCACCAAGCCTGAATGAAATATGAGTGACCAAAGGTTGCTATACTGTAACGGAAAGTTGATTGACAGTTACCGTGACTACAGGCAGGACAGCAGCATGGCATGGTTTACATGATTCTTAATTTGTGAATAATATGCAAGTCTATAATGATTATTAATTAGTATTTAATTCTTACTATGTTCTAAGAAGTGAGCTAATCCTGGAACATGGTCTGGATCAGAAAAGCTACCAATGCCAATGCAAAGGGCTGCAGCAGACTGAAAAAAAGAAAATTTGATAATGATACATGTACATCAACAATCATTCTTATATAAACATTTGTACCCTATAATTATTATGAACAACAAATCAAATACTTTTTTAGCACTTGCAGTGCTTAGTGAAAAAGATATTAACAACTGGAAGACACCTCTTTTGCTTTGAAAAGACAAAGGTCCGGGTGAGGGGAAGGGATACTCCCGTTTATGGGCTATATAGGTATGTACCACGGGATAGGGTAGGGTTTTTGAGCTTCTTGATCCTTAAATAGGGTATCATTTTTGCCCCTATTAGCATTGTGTTCCCAGTGTGATCCTCAGATAGGGTACCTAAATTGCATTAGTCAAAATTACAGTGCGTAAATACCCAGCTCAACGAAAAGAAATTATCTGTTAAAAAAGAACTATCCATTAACTACTATTATAATTATACATTGTATATAATAAAGCAATTATTAGATTCAGTTTTTGTGATATCTGAAATAACCAAGGTCTCTGTTAGTGTTATCAGCCTCAGCCTTCGGCTTCGGCTGATAACACTTACCTCAACCTTGATTATTCTGGATATCACAAAAACTTCATCCAATTACAAATTGTTTAATGTCACAGAAATGAAATAAAGTTGGCCCCTTAACATATTCTTAGTTTTTGTTTTTTTCCTCTTCAATAGGGTATCAATTTTCATTTGCTTCATCCTTAAAACAGGTCAGGGTAAGACCCTTTGTGACACACATGTATCCAAAATTTACGAAAGTAGCCCCGCTGAGGGGTCAAAGGAAATGAAGGTGACAGTGTATACATTCCACTCCCTGGGAAGGGATGTTAATACTCCCAGTACAACTTCTAGATGGGTTATTCAGGATGGATTTAAGGAGGGCCATGCCCCCTTTTCTCTTTTCATTTTCAAAAATACTAGCTTTGGGGCAGAGTTTTCATTCGGTTTGGGGGGAGGGGTAGCTTGCACTCTGTCACAAATTCTTCAGCTCCCTCTATCTGAATTTCATTTCAATGTGCTTCCCAAATAATTCATCTGTCTGGAGAAACTTACTAGTTTTGTATCTTTTGCTTTTCTCAATCTCTCACAATCATTTTCTTGGTCCCTATCAGGATCTTCGCCAATTACTCCATCAATGTCATCATCACCATCATCACTGTTATCATCATCATCATTATCATCATCATCATCAACATCACTCTCGTCATCAAGGTCTTCACTACACCCATCTTCATCGTCTGTTGTCAACATATCACTATCATGGTGTTTGCGATTAGTGACTGATTGTGTATCTGATACTAGCAGTGCTGTTAAACCATTTTCTAAATGTATGACCCTAAAGTAGAAAAAGTTAAATTATTACTGAATGACAACTCAATATTTCATCTTATTTAAGTTCTGATAAGTGTTCTGACACTGACAATATGTAATTGGGAGTTGTAGGGACCTTATCATTAGTGTGTTGGACTCCAGACTGAGCGATCGGGGTTCAAGCCCTGGTCAGAGTCACAGTGCCTTTCCACACCAAGGAGTAATAATAATAGTGGGCACTGGCAAATGGAGAATTCTGCAGAACCAAGAATTATCTGCAATGATTGGTTCAAGAAAATATCTCTACCCAAGCTACGACTGTCCAGAGGTCACAATTGAAAGTTTTGAAGGGGTGTGGGCTCTCAGAAGCCAAAATTAAAAATCAACTATTGAATTTCTGGTGGGTGGGATGAGGTGGGATGCATACCAACAAAACCTCCTAAGGAAGGCTCGGCATACATGTAGTAAATTGAACATTCAAAAATCAAACTCAATCGAACTCAATATGTGGATTGAGTTTGATTGAGTTAGGCAATCCAACAAAATCAAACACCAAACTTTGTGTGAGTTTGATTGAGTTTGACACCAAATTTAATCGAACGCAGTCCAATGGATTGCGTTTGATTTTGTTCTAACAAAGTATCTCAAGCCTTGAAAAACATTATTGATTTTCAACAGCAATTTTACAAAAATCAACAGTTTGGAAATCAAACATTCGACTTTGTGCAATTGCTGAACTCAAACACACTCCATCCATGGATTAAGTTTGATTGAGTTCGATTGAGTCTGGTCAAAAGTCAGTTCGATTGGGTTCGATTGACTATGCCGGGAAAAGGAAGAAGGACATGGATGTTTTCTGCAAAACAAAATGTAAATTATGTTTCAACAAATTTGAAAATTTCTCTGGGTGTATTCCAATAACTAATTCACACTGGAGCAAATTTAAAGATTTACTTAATACATGGATCACTGTGTTTATGGTCGTATACTTCTTTTGAAGCTTCGTCAAGCTTGTTTATAACTGAGAAGGTTTCAACATCCTTTCCGCTATCCAAATTAAACCGGAACTCACAACCCACCCAAACAATCAGACAAAAAAATAAACGCCGTTTTAGAAGGCCGAAGTCACCACAATGGCACAGTGTTGCTAGCCAACAAGTATATATGAAGGCTACCTTCAGTCTAGGAAAATCTACACTTATAAAATCACATTTAGCTTCTCTGAAAATATACGATCGAATACCCGGTAAAAAATGGTTATTTTCAGTGAAAATACGGAATTGATCCACCGGTACTTTCTTTGTAATGACCCACTAGGAGTGAATCTGATCATTCTCAAAATTTTAAACCATAAAGTGGATTACGAAGCAGGAGAAAAAAGAGGAACGAATGAATGAAAAGACGCCGATTTTTACCTGTAATCTCTGGGGTCATTCGGCGACTTCACAATTGCCGCCATGTTGTTCTTTTTTAGCAGTAGATGCTTCGTGTATGACAAAGCAAAGGAGGTCAAAGGTCTGCAGCGCGTACGTGAAAAACATTTTTGCTTACTATACCAGGACAAAAGACTGGGGAGTCAAATAGAAACGATATTTTATTTTCAATGCTGAAAGATATACTAGTACAACTCTGCTAAGGAAATTTTTAAATTGCTGCTCAGCTAATTCAACTCAAGACGGGAACACAATAATTTTCCAACTTTTTTGTAACGTTAATGTCGGTAATAAACACTCACTGCGACCATCTGTTCCTTTACTCCAAGTTTCACATCCAAGAGGGTCACATTTTTATCTGGTTCATGATCTTCACGCAGTAGTGGTTGACAGCCACTGACGAAAGCGGTGATGCACGCTTATTAAAAGGAATCACGTATCACGGCTGTTTAGCAGATCACGGTTCACGAGAAAATCACAGTTCACAAGAAAAGAAAATAGTCATGACACATTTCGCTCGAAACCAATATTATCATTTGTCCATAAAACCCTCTTTTCATTAACGGTCAAAAGTAATTGAATTCAATCAAGATATAGTTTCAGGTACATAGCCAGTATCTTTATTAGGCAAGTAAATTAAAGGAATGATTGATTCAATCAATTAGCAAAAACAATTTTAAAAACGATTGGACTGGATCGCCACTGAATTAACAACTTGCTGTTTTTTCTTTTTTATAAGGAACAGCGATCATACGTAACAAGGTATATGTCCTAAACGTTATGAGAAAACTAGAATTTTTTTCACTCTCTTGCTGCCAAGCTGACATTGTGGTTTTCCTGGGCACGTTTATCGACCGACTGTTGCTTGGCCGCGGGATTTGGAGATGTCAGTTTGTGGGGTTTTCAACTCCGAAACCAAAAGGAATTCTATCACTTCTTTGTGCTGAGGAAGTCTGTGGGAGCGAATGCAAGTTTGGTCCTCTTGACTGCCACATGTGCCACGGTTAAGGCTTGATACTGAGGACAGCCTGTTGTAGAAGACTTGGAAAACGCAATACCATACTCAAGTACATTGTTTTATGTTCAGGGGAGGCACTGATGTAGTGGAGTATTGACAGTACTTCACAAACCTTCTATTGCAGTACTCAACGTCATTTATTTTCTCGCTTGCTAACTCCTCTTTTGCTTTTTCATCCATCTCTTTCGCAGTAGCGTCAAAATCAACCGGTGGCGACACCAACCAGGAATACGAAGGAACCACTTTCGGTGGAAAACAATGATCTTCATCGATTGTGAGCGTTGATTTTTCTACATTCGCTTGTACTGCGAAGTCTGCGAGGTCAGACTGTTGTTGAGCTTTTATGATTTCTGTCACTCCACGCTGGTCAGGAATCTTGGAACAAACTGACCCCATAATTTCATCCACCAAGCAAATGACGAACAAATGCGCCGCCTTTCAATGCCAGGTACCAAATAATCTGCTCGGCCACAACGCCTAATTCTTTTGCCCTGCTTATCAAATCGACCTGAAAATCTCACTTAACTAATTAGCGACGTTAATTAGTTAGTTACAAGTCAAGAATTTATTCTGAAAACCTCAAATAAATGCACGAAAAACGTAGTAAGATGAAACTGTTCCAAAACAGAAATCACAAGCACGATGTGGGTGATAGACAAGAAATTTTAAGTTTCCACTCGATAATTTTTCGCCATTATTATTTTTCACGAAATCAGGTTAAGATTTTAGTAAACTTACCCCGGCAGTTTGACTCCCTGCCCTAATCAACAGCTACCCCGGCTTTGAGACGTTTATTGATTAATGATGTTAATTAGTGTTTTTTGATGACACCGGTGGCTTCAAAGAGGTTTCTGAAATACTGACTACATATATTCATGTTTAAGAAATGATAGGAAGGGATTTTCATCGGCAACAAAATTTCAACTCACAAGGCCTATGTGCAAACGTTTCCTATGTCCTTGGTGTCACAATGAAAATGAATCATCGGAGGGACTCTGGATCGCCACCACATCGAGGCTCTAATTAGCTGCCTCGATCTGGTGGCCAGTATGAGACCTGTTTGCCAGTACAATGACGTTTGATTGGCCGCTATGAGTGACGTAGGACAAGAGACACAGCAATCGACGGCGTTGCCAAATCTTGCTAAACATGTTTTTTCTTTAAATGCTAATTACCAAAATATTATGATCCTTATGTAATAGATCAAAAACGAGTGCGAGTTTTTCATCAGGGGTTCCAAACACCGAGAAACAGATGAAAGCACGACGCCGAAGGCGGAGTGCTTTTATTGTTTCGAGGTGTTTGGAACCCCTGATGAAAAACGAAGCACGAGTTTTTGAGCTGGCTTCTCAAAGTAGCATGAGAATTTTTTTCGAAGAATAGGTAATTAGTAGGCGTGCTCAATAGGCTATTGTCTGTTTTTTATTCATATGGTAAATGAAATGAATCGTTTATATGCGGCCATGTGGGCAAGTTTTAAAGGTTGAATTTTTAATAAATTAACATTATGCCGCGTGATGGAGATCGAGTGGAGATCAGAACGTTTTCGAGTTCCAAAAACCTCTTCTCAAGAAAATGTTTTGGTGAATGATGCTGTTCCAGTTTCAACTAAGTATAAAAACAAGTGGGCTGTGAACATTTTTGCCGAATGGCAGAGGTTGAGAGAGGTTAAAGTTCCGGTATTAGATTGTGGCGGTCTCTTCAAGGACTACGATTTACACAATGTTACCGCTGTGAGTGTAGATATTGCTGGAATGGACGCTCTGTCGCCGAACTATTGGTTGTCAAAATTTGTGATGGAGGTAGCTAAAAAGTCCGGTGAAAGATACCGTCCGAAGTCTGTTTATGGTATCATTTGTGCCCTCAAGCGTTATTTGGAGGAGAAAAATGGATCAGAAGCTTTGAATCCTCTGGACGCTAGTGACAAAAGGTACTTGACAACTTTTAGACCGAATTGGTTAGTAATTTAAAATGCACTGTTTCAGGACTTTAATTTTGTGTGTTATTTTTTGAAGGTTTGTCCTTTTCCGACGTTGCTTAGATGCCGAGATGAAGAATAGCGTTCGAGAAGGGCTTCACATTAAGTGTAAGAAAGAGGAAAAGGAGTTTGTGAGCGAGCAAGAAGAAGCAGTATTCTGGCAAAAGAAATTGCTGGGAACTACATCAGCTAAGTCGTTATTGAACACGATCTATTTCTACAACGGAAAAGTTTTTGGGTTGCGGGGGGGAGATCACAGAAATATTGTTGTAAACAACTTTGAAATTGGTCCAAATTTTATTAAGTTTGAAGAAAATGCCTCCAAAACTTATCATGGAGGTCTTTGTGATCTAAAGTATGTGCCGCGAGTGGTCAAGCACGTTTGTCATTCTATTGAGGAAAAGCACGAGCCGTGCCTTGTTGAGATATTCAGATTGTATGTAGGGTTAGTTGAGACTCATGCAAAGGAAGTTACTGCATTTTACTTTAAGCCATCAAAAACTAGGTTCGCATTCGATAAAGCGCCCGTAGGCATCAACAGCTTGAACAAGATTTTGCCTGACATGTGCGACGCGGCAGGCTTTAAACGCAAAACCGCTCACAGTTTGCGCGTTACTTGTGTTTCCTCCCTGTTCAATTCTGGGGTTGAAGAAAAATTGATTCGCGAAAGGTCGGGGCATCGTTCTAATGCATTGTTGCAGTACGAAAAGCCTACAGAAGAAAATGTGTCTAAAGTTTCAAAGATCCTAGGTCCAAGTGTTGTTAGTACAACTACATGTTTTACCACAGAGAAACAGGATCAATCTTTAACGGATGTTGTTTTCCAGAAAGGAAAATTCAAAAACTGTACAATTAATGTAACGATGTCTAAGAAGGAATAATATGTTGCTGTATTGTTGTTGTAAGCAATGATTTAAGCGGGAAAAATGCTGTATTTAGAATTATAATTAAGACTGATTAAAATTCAAGTTTCTTGATCAGTGTCTTGATCAGTTTTTGAACTAATCTACCGTGTGTTGATCGGTATGTTCATTGGGTATCAACATACATGCACCTGACCCAATGGATGCGAGCTGATTGGGTCATCAGCTCATGAATAATTAATGAGTTTGAGAACATTAGATACTAATTATGCAACGTTTTCTCGTGGTATACCATGGCATGCCAAGTGACAAGTGTCAAGTGGGATATTATGTTGCTTAACTAATTTATACTATGCCATAGAAAATATTGCCTCTCACAGGCGTTCAGTTATTTAAAGCGCAGTGCGAAAACGGCGAGCGAAAAAATAGGGGTGATGCTCGGCAAGAGAATGTGGCAACACAATTAATGCGACCTTCGCGCAGGGCACGACGGGAAGATTGAGTGTGATAACGTCGAGTATACAACGGCTTTTCTTTGTTCCAATTGGCTGAATTTTTTATAATATGTTTTTTTAAACCAAGCAACCGCGGGCGATGATCCTGCTGGTACATGGTATGATCCTGCTGCATTTTCGATGGCACGGAATAATTCATCAATACAATTTGCGTTGCGCAGTTTGCTACATGATTTTCTGACAACTTGTTTCGGTTTGTAATATAGGGTTTTCCCATCATTCACAGATAGTTTGATAGATTTAAAATACAGATCGTGTCACGTTATGAGCCGAAAATGATGGTGGTACGTTCGTTGCTATTTTTAAAAGTCTTTCGTAACTCGATCGCACCATGACGTTTTGCTTGATCGAGTTAGCAAGAACGACATTTTGCATTGCACCAGTGTTCGGTGAAGTTTAAGCTGTAAACAAGGCGAAATAAGACTACTCAGATCTGCTCCCTGTGTCTTGAAATGTCCACAAAAATGTGTTTCGTTTTGGTGAGTACAAGTTGTCTCATTCTTGCTTTCAGTACTGACTGAGTGGTCAAAAATAGCACAATTGTAATCGTCGTAAACTTAACTCTCATAGTCTTTGATTCAATGTAGAGCAATGTTGTGGTTCACTTTGTGGTGAGTAAGTCGATCTCCCGTCGTTGTGAAGTAGACGAACCGTCCTTGTAGTTGATAATTGATTAATGAAACTTACCGTAATCTTCGCGGTCATTAAAACGCCCCCAACATTTGGCTCCGTGGATTAGGCGTTTATTTGACTTCCGCAACTTATTTGAACCTACAGTTTATTATTTCTGAGAACTTAATATTATTATACCTCGGATATAAAGTCCTCGAGCTAACCGAGAGTCTTATTTACGATTCTACCAAGGAAACCCAGCGTTTAATCGAGAAAATACGGTTCTTGTGCTTCAGATCTGCCTTTCAAGGCTGGTCAGTGTAGACCGAGTAATCTAAATAATCGAAAATAACTCTGCTTCTCTCAGTTTGCCGCAAATGTCCTGAATCTTTGAGCTCCTTTAACAGTAAACGTTTTATTTGTGTTAATTTTATCTATAACTTTAAATCTTGGGGCGAATTAAGGGTGTATTTCATTCAAGCAAATATCCGCATTCCCGGAACATCCGACAAGGGTGGAAATGGTACAGTAGTTTCCCGCTTAAGCTGTGCGGAAATTACGGTAAATGTTGAATTTCTGAAATGCGAACCATTCAGGAGAGTCCAAGCTAATTTTTTTCGAAATCCCACTTCCCAATGCTCAAATCCCATTCCAGAAAAAAATCCCAGTGTTATATATACCAGCTCTTTTCTCTTCATATCCACCAAATTACGGCTTCTAAATACGACCCAACGAAGACCCAAAATTCACAAGGATTTGCAAAGATTTTCTGAAGACGATAGGATCGTTTAAGACTGTACTGAAACGTGCAAGAAGGGAAGTTAAAGCGATTGGTTAGGATACAAGTTCCTGCCATTTCACCTTCCTGTCATTGCTGCCTGCAGGAAATCTGCCATCCGAGTTGTAAGTGTTTTTATTCCTTAGAGCCTTGTCAAACCGATCATATTCCTGATCAGTCGATGTTGTTTCAAGAGCGGTGTCATATCACTTTTCACTCGCACTAATTGGTTTCAAGACCGTTTCAGTTTCATGTCAGTTGTAAGTCTATAAGGGGTGGTGGCTTTTAGAGCCTGCGAACGTAGCGAACGCGGACGCATTTATTTTAACGGTTGATAATTTCGCTTCTTTACGGCTAACGATTAATTTATTTTCCTAGCGGTTAACAGAAATCTCAGAAATTAATAACCATTGTTTCAAAAACTTAAAAATTAGTTTCCATCTTTTCAAAAAGTTAAAAATTCACTTTGATTTCTGTAAAACATACTTAACATCATTCCGGGATGAAAATAGGGGGCTCTCGAGTCGTAGCCTGCAGTACAGGCGGATTAGCGGGCTCTAGCGCAATACACGAGCGCGCGCGAAGCGCGAGGTGAGAAAAATTTTTCTCGCCTGGCGCTAC
The DNA here is from genome assembly GCF_964199315.1 of Orbicella franksi. NCBI lineage: Eukaryota > Metazoa > Cnidaria > Anthozoa > Scleractinia > Merulinidae > Orbicella > Orbicella franksi. Next base: position 2,563,339 of record NC_138158.1, on the reverse strand, counting down.
GCGCTCGTGTATCGCGCTAGAGCCCGCTAATCCGCCTGTACTGCAAGCTACTCGAGTCGAGGATCGGGCGAAGAGAAAGCGGGAACAAAGAGTATGGAAGAAAGAGGAAGGATGGGGGGGGGGGGGGGGGGGCTCCGACCCCTCACCCCATCCCTCCGTTCCCATTCCCCTCTCGGCCACTTTACTCTCACCAGTTCCTTCTCGGCCCTCGCAGCCTTCCAGCCGGAACCTGTTGAGAGACTAGAATGGAAAAGATATTATTATAAAAATTAAAGCGATGACTAATATAGTTACTACTACTTCCTTGGTTGATGGTATGACGAGGTTTTGCAAGTAAATTGAATGAATGTCAAAATCGCTCACACGCAGTCATTATTCGGCCATTCCTTTCATGGGTCTGTTAATGACCTTGGTAGAACCTGACCCCGAATCAGTAAGATACACATGTGTCAACCCATCATGGTTACAAAACATATATCTCATTCCTATTTTTGACATTATTTTTCTCATTCCATGGCCAAATTCCAGTCCCATTGACATAAATCCCTTTTTCCCAGGACAAAAACAGTCCAATTCGATTCATTTTACCCCTTCACGACCCTCATTCAAACCCCGTCCACAATACGCCGGAGACATTTGAAAACGCCGCTTTATTTCTACGGTTAGGCCTACCGTCCACACTAATCTGTTACGAAAACGGAGCTTTTCGAAAACGCTTTTCAAACCGGAGGAATTTGAAAACGCCGGCTTTGCGTTTTAGCGGGAACAGAAAACATTTTGAAAAAGGAGCTTTTCGAAAACGATGGCGTTACAAAGTTACGATAATCGTGTAATTTTCCTGCCCGGGTCTTCCTCAAGAACAAATCCAAAATGGCCAGTGATTGTTGGTCAAGTAACATGGAAGATTAAATATAGAATACAGGGGACTTTTTTAGATAATACCTCATTCTGTAATCTTGAATCTTTTGTCGTTCAGGGCTTGTGGTTTGTAGGTGGTTTCCTCGCCAATCTCCCAACAGCTTCCAGCATTCTGTGTTACGCATGCGGAGATTATCCAGGATCAAAGGTCCCCTGTGAAGGCAGCCCTGCGATCCAGTGTGCATCCTACTTCGATTCTTGCGTCACAATAAAGATCACGGAAGAGGTCGCTGGCATGGATTATAATCAAACTGTAAAGAACTGCTCCATAGCTGAGTCACCCGGCTGCAATGAAACTTACATCTGTGAATTAATAAACCAATCTGTGGTTAAAGCTGGTGGAAAACTGCTGCAATGTGACGTAACCTGTTGCCAAACTGACCGGTGCAATGGGCCAGGAGAAGGTTGTTGTTTGTACTATTGCTGTTACAAATATGCACTGAGTTAATTATATTAAAAATAATTAATAGCTTGTACGGTGCCCGGAGTTCAGTGGAACCTCCATTCAGGGGACGCTCTCAGGCCCAGGAGAAGTGTCTCCAGAAAAGAGGTCAGAATGGGGAAGTTTCAAATTAACAACCAACTCAAAAAAGTAAAACTTTTATTTTGGTTTGCGATCTACTGCATCCGCTTTTTCAAGGAAATGCTGTATACAGCTTTGCACGTGGTGCAGTACATTACGAAATTCCTAAAGCAAGGCAGAAATAGAGGGACAGCCATATTAACAGGGGAATTGGAAATATTCCCTCCCCTAAATAGAGGGGTCCTTTCAGTTTTGTTTAGCGATCATAGCGATATTATGAATTTTTTACGTTGAATTTCTATCAGATTTCATCCTGGAAGCAGAGCGGTTTCTGACGGTACAACAACGCGAAGCAGAGCATTGTCAAACGTTTTCGAACGATCTCCTTTCGCCACCATGTTTTCTTTGCATCTAGTGGGTTCAGTTGCGACCATCGATTTTTCGTAAAAATTATTGCTCGCTCTTGAAAAACCAGTTTGACGACTGTAAACCGGAATGACTGGTCCAAGATTTGGGGCTATGGTGACTTCAAAGGCCAAAGCAGATTTGTGAAGAGCCTCTTTCCGTCAAAAAAGAGATATTAAAGGCTCTGCTAATTTCAAATTTGAGATTTAAGATACTGGAACTTGTCAAAAACCAGTTTCTGACCATGCAGGGTCTATTCCGCAGGTGAACCAAAACTTGCCACGCCCGGACCGGATCCTCAGAGGTATCTTGCTATCATAACCTATCTTTTACCATTAAGAGAGGCGAAGGAGAGAGAAGCGGGCAGTGGAGGGGGTTGATAAAAGCATGTTGTTCGTTGGTTATCATGTTAACGAGATTTGAGTGAATGATAAATCCGCAAAATCCATAATGAGAAAATATTTACCTGGTACTGACTTACTTTTTTGTCTCCATGACTAAATATCACTTTGAATAATTTCCTTGAGAAATATAACAAAATTCTGTGCAACACGTTTTTTCGTCGTAAATACCGTAAGGTAATTATGTTATCCGAGAGAACGTTAAATTGCTTCAAATAAACCGAAGTTATTTTGGACTCAAGCACTTAACCCTTACGTACTTTGTCAGGAAACAAATTACAGTTGCCTGGTACACAGAAGAAAAGCCTCCATTTGGCAAGAAAATATGCTCAGATATTAGACATATTAGTCCGCGGATATTGTCTGTTACGAGAACCGAACAGCTTTAAGAGAGCGTAGTTCGAGGAAAACTGTGAGCTTTGAGGAACAGATAATGTCCAAGGACAAATATTCGAGCATGTTTTCCCGCCCAATGGTGGCCATTGTGTTTATTATCCTTCAAATATTTTTCGCAACACGTGCAGTTTTGAAAATTGGGGAATATCACTCGGATATTCCCCAGTTTTAGCTGGGGAACATTAAGTCACATGACCAATCGCGCGCGAGCGTAAATATTTGATGGATTACACGTGAGAGATATTGAGAGAGCTATAAAAATTTATGGTGTAACATTGGTGAAAGCTGGAATTTATTAAGTGAACGTTCTCTTTTGTAATCTTTCCCTATATATTGCTCTTTATTTCGATTATTTGTGCCGCTTTTAACTTGCAGTTTTACTGTACTTATGTGTCTTACTGTTATTGTTTGAAATTTCAGCGATGTCAAGTATTACATCGAAGCCGTCCGTGCCCTACTTGACGAGGTACGAATTTCTCTTAACAGAATTTGAATATAGCAATGCGAAGAGGTTACGAGAAAAGAGGATTTCATCACCAAGCGCAAACAGACAGTTAGTTACAAAGAAGGGGTTCCAATAGTTGATTATTTCTTTTCTTTTGTTTTCATAGATGGAATATATTGTGGACAACGAACTGGAAGGCCAATTGTCTGCGACGGAATACAAAGGTACAGATGTTGAAAGACTGATGACACATCACTAAGTAGAAAATCATCAGAAAGCAACAGCTGATCATCCAGGAATTAGTGGAACTTGTAACTAGTGTCAAACTTTGCTGTTTTGAAATTCTTCTATGTGTAGAGCAAACAAACTGCTGGTGTAAAACCACTTCCTCTCTCGACTGTCTTGAGTGATGTTTGGCGTGAGCGTCAAATTTATAATTTTATGGTGTATTTACCTAAAACTGCCGAGCATTTTTACTTAGAACAAACACGGTGCAGCATTTTATTTTGTGCTTGAAACATACAGTGATTGTTTTTAAAGTTTTTTTATTTTTCTTCCCCACAGAACGTGTCAAGGAAGTTCTCAACGACTTCTATGCGGCAATAACAAATGAAGAAGACCAGAAAAGCAACAGCGTCATAGATGAACTGAAAACGAATGCCGCAGAGTTAATGAAGAAACTGGAAACCAAGAGGGGTTAGTGACGTTGAAAGGGTGTGATTATGAATAAACCAATCACAACCCTCCCAGAATCTGTAACCGATCAATTAGAGTTCGTTGTAAAAGTTTGCTTTGAAGCGAGGGCTGTAGGTCTGGAATATCTGATTGGCTGATAAAACAACACGTTTGTTGTCATTGGTTAGACGTAACAGATCGCATATGTCTTTAACTAATTCAAGAAAATAGAACCTGAAGCAATCCCGCTGATTTGTTACATTTTTTTAATGATGCAATTTATTCCTAGGCCAGTCCAAGAAAAAACATGGTGCAATGACTTTGCGCCAAAAGAAACGTGAGGCCAAAACCTACCAATTACTGAGTGAGTTGATGGAAAGCTTGGCATGGCTGGCAACCCAGAAACGCTGAATGGGTGAGTGGTATGAAAATCAGAATGTTTTCAAAACACTGGCTTGTAAACCACCTGTCTCCGATAAAGGCTTAATTCAGTTTTATTATGACGTCATGTTATCATATTAGGAAAAGAAAACACGCATAGCATAAGCGCATGTTATCTTGCAGTATACGGCTGTTTCGAGAAAAGTCTTCTAGAATCGTAAGGGCGCACGTGATAATGCCAGGAAGGTATCATGGGTGGTGGTTGTTTGACATTGCTGCATAAACGTTCACATTTTTTTATCGCAAAGGAAATTAAAAACATTAATAGGACAATTTATACTCTCGCCCAGCTTCCGTTGCACTGAAACAGTGGAACTTCGATCTAGCAACAGGGATAAACCACTACCATTATAAGAACTAACATTTTTTTCCTGCTTCTTCCTCATCAATTGCAGGGACATTTTCTGATAAACAGGACGTCCTGGAAATGAGTAGCACATGAAGATGTTAGACGCATGGAAAAAGGAAGGAATTGATGTTTCGACACAATTTAACCTTCATTAGCAATAGATATACATTTGAGAAACAAGCTAAATAAAAGAATACAGCAAGTAACTGTTTTAATTTAATTATTAAGTTAGTTTGACTTTCACTGAAAAAGAAATATCCTGATTCTTCGTTTCTCCTAAAAGAGCGGCTTGCTATGTATGATGGTTGTATGACTTTAATTTCAAATTAACCTGGACGTCAAGTTCTCCTAAGGGGAGGGGGGAAGAGAGGAATATCTTCGCACTCCCCACCACTTCGAAAAGCGGAATAGTCAACTCTCTCGTAGGCGGACACCCTCGGGAAAAAGTGTCCGTAAGTAGAGCTGTCCGTTCACGAGAATAATTCTCATAAGCGAACGCCAAAGAAGTCAAAGAAAAATAGGGTGGTTGTCCGCTTACGGGAGAGTTCATTAGCTGGTGTTAATTACCTGTTTTATTGCGTAGCCAGATATAGCAAATGAAACTCTCTATTGATGTCAAATGGTAAAACTGAAAAAAAAGAGAGAGAGAGAGAAAAGAAATATATGCAGTATAACTCCTCTATATTCAACAAAAAGTTAAACGAGGCTTATTGCTGCCCTCCATAAATGTAACTTTGGTGTTTCTTAAAAACTTCTCATTAATACTACGTGGACCTCTGCGAGGTATATCGTGACCAGAGAAGGTTTGCTTGTCTGGTTACGAGAGAGCGTAAACCGAGCGTAAACAGAAGAAAACTCCAATGTTTGTTTTCAAAAGTGTCCGCGTCCGTTTACGAGGGAATGTCCGCTAACAGGAGTGTGTAAAAACAGAGTCTGATTGAGAGGTAAAACGGCGAATTGAAAAAAGGGTCTGTAAGTATAAGAAAAGTCGTTCGCTTACGCGAGTATCCGTTAGCGGAAAGTTGACTGTACCCAAGACTACTTTCTAATACCCAGGTTCTCTCATCTTGCCGCCCTCTCTCGCTCCAGGGGACTGGAAGATGAGAGACCCTGGGAACGAAGTTATCTTATGCTAACTCCTTCGCCTCCCAGTACCTTGTCAATGGACAACAGAACGTTTACCAAGAGATAAAGGATCAGAGAGTTCATCCTCAATATACACTTCAGTCCCAAGGTAATATCTGTCGAGCTATTTTTAGATCACTCCTGGTTTCAAAAGTTTCAAGAGAGTCTATAAATAGCCAATCCTGTAACGCAGATCACGTGAACAGCTTTTTACACGCATTTTCCTTCTCCACCAAACATCTACACCCTTTATTTAAAACGACGAGCTAAAGCTCTCTCCTATGTAGAAGCTCAAAGGGTTTTCTTTTTAGGGTGGGGAGAATCTGTTGAACGATATGAGTGCAGGCGCAGGGTTACTATACGTGGATGAAGAATAACTTTATTTAACGAGGGTAAGGTATGGTAAGGTAAAGTCTGCATGCGAGCCAAGTGGCCCATCAGGCCGGAGCTTATCCCGGTTTCGGTAGCATGAAGCGACTAGGAGCATTTCTACTCCCCCTGGATGGGATGCTAGTCCATCGCAGGGTTACCCCCAGCATTAAGTTCGCCGGTACCCATTTATACACCTGGGTTGAGAACACAACACAATGTCCCCGGCCAGGGCTCGAACCCGGACCGCTCGATCCGGAGACGAGCGCACTAACCATGAGGCCACCCCGCCTCCCAGGGTAAAGACACTTTACAGTTAGCACTGACAAAGTAGTGGCCCTCATAAGGGCAACTTTGCGCCCGCACTTACCTTGCACAGCGGCTTTCTATAACGGCCGTTTCAAACATTTGCGGAGGGTTTTGCGGAGGAGAGAGGAACTTAAGGTGGCCGAACACAGTTTTCGCGCGCGCTTTTGCTGATGCAATTCAGTGCGCGCACAAGGATTGCAAAAAAAAAACATGCCGTCAATAGAGCGATCATTTTATTTACTCAACACCCGCAGTATCTGTGCTATTTTTCTCTATAATTGAACGCAGTGTATTGATGGCTTTAGGTTTTTATCACAAAGATATGTTAGAAAAGGTAACGATGCAAAGCACCCAGCAATTCTCAGCTTTTTCTTTGTTACCGAAAGAACCCAGTTAAATGCAGCGTTTGCGTAGTAAGTAAAAAAATTGCGATTGAATGAAAATTTGACACTCTCGGAAATACGCCTATTTCTCGAGAACCACTCATTAGAATTTCACGAAATTTGGCACAAAAATACTTTACGTCAGCTTAACCATCAAAAAACCAAAGTTTGTGTTGTTAACTTGCTTGCTGCCATTTTTGGTGACCGAGAGATCAAGGGTTTTAGAGAAAAAGGTGAATGAAACACAGGTATCAAAAACTGTGTTCAGCCACCTTAAGCCGCAGTATCATCTCTACCAACCGATCGGGACGTCCAATTTCTTAGCGACGGCTATGTCACCTTAGATCTGCGCAACGTATAAATCACATCGCTGTACATTGCTGTACATCATCAACTGACAAACCACAACATTGGCTGGGACTCTGCTCAGTGTTTAACCAAACTATTTTCAACGACTGACTCTGGAAAGCTGGTACACTAACCTAGAACAAGCGCCTCTTAGCACATGTCAACACTACCGGCACCTTACAAACGACTTATCCGTGACGGAAACGAAACCGACAAATAATAATAATAATAATAATAATAATAATAATAAAATATTTATATAGCGCCAATATCCTAAAAGTTCAAAAGCGCTTTACAGTTAGAAATATTAAAAACACTTAAGACAAATAAAGTAAAAATAAAAAAATGTCGCTAAAAAGTTATAAAAATGCTTTCTTAAAAAGGAACGTTTTTAGTTTATGTTTAAAAAGGGACACTGAGGAGCTGTTCTTGATGTCAGACGGAAGAGTGTTCCAAAGTGTAGGAGCTGCTACAGAGAAAGATCTTGCGCCATATGTTTTCAAATTGAAGTGCGGAATGGAAAGAAGTTCTTTAGAAGATGAACGTAGCTGACGAGACGGAGTGTAAGGAGTGAGAAGATCACGAACGTATGAAGGTGCCAGATCGTTTAGGGCCTTGTACGTGATGAGTAGAATTTTAAAGATGATACGATAGTTAACAGGAAGCCAGTGGAGATTAAACAAAATAGGTGTGATGTGTTCGTGTTTTCTAGAGAGGGTGATGAGACGAGCAGCGGCATTCTGGACGTGCTGTAACTTTTTTAAAAGACAGTTTGGTAAGCCATAGAGTAGAGAATTACAGTTATCCAATTTTGAAGAAACAAACGCATGAACAAGTATTTCAGTGGTGGTCGATGACAGGTACTTCCTTATATTGCTGATATTACGGAGATGATAAAAAGATGATTTGCAAATACTTGCAATATGTTCATTAAAACGAAAATGATGGTCAAAAATGACACCGATGTTTCTTGCTTTCTGTGACGAGCAGATGGTTTCATCGACGACAGAGATTTCTTGAAGGGTTGGTCTCGGTAGATGTTTTGCGGAGATCACTAGAAGTTCAGCCTTATCCTTGTTAAGTTTAAGACGATTAATCAACATCCAGTGATCAATCTCACGTACACAGCGCTCGATGTTGGACACAGCTAAATCCTTATCACTGGGTATAGTTGGCTGAAAGGACAGATAAAGTTGTGAATCGTCAGCATAAAAATGATGACTCAAGTTGAATTTTTTTACAATGTCTGAAAGGGGTGAAGTGTAAAGAACGTACAAAATGGGTCCCAACACTGATCCTTGTGGAACACCACATTGAAGAGCATGATCTGAGGAAGCTGCACCATCAACAGAGACATACTGCATGCGATTGGACAGATAAGATTTAAACCATAGTAACGGCTTGCCAGTAACTCCAAAGCGCTGTTGTAGACGGAAGAGGAGAATATCATGGTCAACAGTATCGAAAGCAGCAGAGAGGTCCAAAAGTAATAAAATTACCGTTCTACGTTTATCAATTGCTGTGAGGATGTCATTATGCACGCGAATGAGAGCCGTTTCTGTGCTATGATACTGTTTGTAGGCAGACTGTAATGGCTCATTCAGGTTGTTGTTGTTAACATAGGAGATCAGTTGGTTAGCAACCAACTTCTCAATTGCTTTGCTGAGAAAAGTAAGATTCGAAACAGGGCGATAATTTGAAAACTGCGTGTGATCCAGAGAAGGCTTCTTAAGAAGAGGACGTAGCTTAGCAACTTTTAATTGAGAGGGTATTTTGCCAGATTGCAACGAAGTATTTATAATCTTGGTGATAAATGGAAGCAGTGTGCTCAAAGCATTTCTTGTGACATAGCCAGGAAGAGGATCAAGATCACATGACTTGGAAGATAATTTCACAACACATTTGCGGACTTCGTCAACATCTACCAAACTGAACTCATCAAACGTATAAGGACAGACCCGGTTAACTTCAGGAACTTGATGGATGATGAGAGCTGCATTGTCTAAGTCGACCCGTATTTTGGTGATCTTATCAGAAAAGAACTCGACGAACTTATTTACGAGATCCGAAGGCGAGTTGCAGGGCGGATATGGTATATCACACTTTCTATGTAATAGACTGTCAATTGTTTTGAAAAGAAGTTTATAGTCCGTCTGATTATCACTGATCAGCTTAGTGTAGTAAGTTCTCTTGGAAGAACAAATTAAAAAGTTGACTACACGGCATTGATCAATAAACAACTGGCGGTCGACTGGAAGTTTGGTCGTTCGCCAACGCCGCTCCAGTCTCCTGCGATCTTTCTTCAAATTGTTTATTTCTTCAGAATACCAAGGTGCAGCCGGACGCAGAGTTATTGTTTTGGTTTTTACAGGAGCGTGGATATCAAGTATGGAACTAAGAACGCCATTATACTCACTGATTAAGTCATCAAGGCACGGAAGCGGTGTGGAAAAGAGACTCGAAAGACTAGAATTCGTGACATCAGAACCAAAACTATCAAAGTCAATTGAACGAAGTTTTCTAAATGTGATAAGCTTCTTTTCCAACACTGGTTTTTTAAGCATCAGATGAAAAAGAACGGCAGCGTGATCAGATATAACAAAAGGAGAATGAATTGACAAATTAGAAACAATGTCATCATCTGATCTAGTGATAACAAGATCCAAAGTGTGACCGTCTTTATGTGTAGATCCAATTGTGTGCTGATTAAGATTGAAAACATCCAACAACTGAAGGAATGCGGCTACGTGTTGAGAATCGCAAGTATCAACGTGAAAGTTGAAATCACCGACTATTAATAAGCTGCCAGGAATAGTAACGTATTGTTCCAAGAACGTGAAGAATTCATCCAGGAACATAGCAGGTGTAAAACCATTAGTATTCGAAGGCGGTGGACGATAAACAATGACAATTCTTATACTTTTATCAACCGAGTTCAATAATAAGTCGATGTATTCGAACGAAATAAATTTCCTGTGTGGTTGAAGCTTGATATTAAAGCATGATCGAAACAACAAGCCCACTCCACCACCACGAACAGGGCCAGATCTTGGAACATGATGAAATGAATAGCCTGTAGGACATAAATCGCGAATGATAAATTCATTATCAGTTTCTGGTTGCAACCATGTTTCCGTTACAGCAAGTAGATCAATGCAATGTTCAGCAACAAAGTCTTTGATGATAAGAGTCTTGTTGTTTACTGAACGCGTGTTAAGAAGGCAGAAATTTACAGGGCCAGTCGCCGATGTATTTCCTCTATCAAACGGTTGACGCGGTATTATTGTTAAGTTGCTGTGGTTTGAGCAATTAGAATTCTTTCTGGAATATACAGATTTAGATCGGGAAATTGGATTTGAAACCAAAGTATGAATATTATATGAGCAGCGCATTCTTTTCTCCTGAACCTTCCTTCCAGCTCTAGATCCCCTAAATCTCCTTTGACGGAAATTGCCTTGAAAATACATATTTCGTGAACAGTTCCAAAGAGGGCTCGAAACAAATTGAACTAATGGCGAACCAAGTGTAGAGTTGTTAAACAAACAAACGGACTTCAAACAGACCTACTTAAATTGACTAACAATAGACGGACCAAAAACCCACCAGAACTACCCTCACCCGGACGATCACACTATACGAACTGGCGTTCTATATCTTTTTTTTCTTTCAGCCAGTTCTTTCCTTTCACTCGTCTTCCTCTGCAGAAAGTACAACAGCAACGATTAACCAAGCTATTTCCTTTTCTGGGCTTTTTAACACATATATAAGAATAATAATTTTGTTTAAATGTTAGAAAAAATAGCAGCTGGCCACTTAATAACGACACGGTAAAATAACAATAAAAGGCAATAAAAATCTTATCAAAACAAATCATAAACTTTAATTTGCCTTTCCCCCTTCTTCTTTGGGCTAAAATTTTATACAAAAATTGAACAGCTGTTGAACAACTAGGCAGCTGCATAAGTTAATAAAGCGATTTCCGTAGTGTTAGCTTTGCCTGTTTATTAAATGTTGAGGTTTGAGGAGGCAGCGTGGCCGAGTGGTTAGGGCGCCGGACTTGAAATCCGGAGACTGCGGGTTCAAGTCCCGCTCTGACCACTATGCTGGAGTTGTTTTTCGGTAGACCCTATTTCAACGCCTCGGCTGCGCTTGTAAATAGCCAATTGGTCTGCCTCCTGTCAGTTGGAATTTTTAACCATGCCATGTTATGATCATTTTCGTTTATTTGTTTGATCATTTGGTTTCATTGGCCCTGAAAAGCCCCATTGGAGGAGTGGTCAGTTAAGATTTATTATTATTATTATTATTATTATTATTATTATTATTATAAGTTGCCAAAACGATTTACACGAATTTCAATTAACAGTGATGATTGAACTTCATAGAGTAAATAAGCAGAGGAGTAATTGAACTGGCAGTTTGCTGGTTATAAATTACCCAGTTTGTAATTGTTAAAACACTTGGGTATTTGTCTCGAGCGAATAAGTTCGTATACTACCCTACAATGTTCCCGAAAATGTCTTTCGTTTTGGTGAGTACAAATTGTTCCATTCTTGCTTTTAGCCGCTGACTCTATGATCAATAACTTACCACATTGGACTCTCCCAAACATTGAACTCTCTTAGTTTTTGATTCAAGTTTAAGCCATTGCAATCATAACTGGCAGGCTTGTCCTTATTAGCATTGTAGTGTGTCCCCTTATCGTTGTGAGGTGGACTAGTCGGCCTTATAGTTTATAATAACTGACTGGGGTTTATTTGTGTTTAATTTTCTAGTTTCTTCTTAGCTGAATCGTCTGTAACGTTTATAGTAATGCTCAATAAGTCAGTCTGCTTCTCTCAAATTGCCGCAAATGCTAATCATTAACAGTAATCGTTCAATTTGCCCTAATTGTATCTTTCAGTTGTTGCAACAAATTAAGTGAATTCTAACGCCAAAAGCCTGTCTTTCAAGCAATTAAAAATTGATAGACAGGAATGTGGCGGACTTTTTAGATATGCTTCCATTCTATGTTTTTGAATTGTGCCTTTGTCCTTCAGGGCTTGTGGCTTGTATGTGTTTTCTTTGCCAATCTCCCAACGGCCTCCAGCATTCAGTGTTACGTATGCACAGATTATCCAGGCTCGAGCAATCCTTGTAACGGAGGCGCCTCCGTGATCCAGTGTGAATCGTACTTCAATTCTTGCTCGTCAGTAACAATCACACTCGAGTATTCTGGCAATGACTATACATCAACTGCAAAGTACTGTTCCTCCGCTCAGTACAGCTGCGATCCTTCCATTCAGTGTGATCAAATTAACAGTTCTGTGGTATCCGGTGGCGGAAGTATGAAGCAATGTAACTTCTCCTGTTGCCACAGCGACCTGTGTAATGGCGGAGGTTGTAGTTTGTATTATTACTCTCAAAAATTCGCTGTGTATCAATTTTAAACTAAGGACAATTAATTGTACGTGTTAGATAAATCCTCACCTTTTAGAATGATTTACCACTGACACAGCTGTAGGATTATTTCACTCACGTAGCCAGCAGCCTTGCAAATTTATTGGAACAAAAAGAAAGTGTTTACAAAAGAAAAGAGTTCAGCTCTCACAAGACTGGTTAGGTACATCAGCATGGCTGCTGTTACATTGTTTTGGAACACCGATGTGGCAGCCGTGATGTCATGTGGAAGCACCGTGTAACCAAATTTACGTCGTCAGGCAGCTATTTAATTTTTCTTTCTAAATAGAACAGACTGAACAATGTCTTGTTACTGACCAAGTTTTGTGATTTGGAAGTCAATGAAGAAAAAAATAAAAAGCCTACTACAAGCACCATTTATAAACAAAACAAATATAAATCATTTTTACAGGGACAGCTAAATATGGTCAAATTTTAAAAATGTGTCATCAGTTTAAGGGTTCTTTTGTTAATTTACATTCAGCCATTCCTAATTACGTACCTTCCTAGCAAATTTTGCGAAATATTTTGCCTTTTGAAAATGACATTAAAAGCCAATATTATCGACTACATGCACCAAAAAATTGTAGTTTCTGCATACATCACGAGTGTGATAAAACACAACATATAAAAGTTATTTTGCGACGTTGACTAGCAATCTTCAAATTCAAGGTTACATTTAAAACTTGTCAAGAACCAGTTTCTGACTTTGTAGCGATCTATTTCACAGGCTCACCGCCCGCACCCGGACCAAATCCTCAGAGGTATTTCATTGTCATAAAGTTATTTTTTCCTTGATTTAGAGAGGTTAGGAAGCGAGAAACGTATAATGGAGAGAAAAGTTGCCTTATGTATCAAATCACACTAATTCCTGGAGAAATATAATAAAATTCTGTTCAAGAACGTTATTACCAGAAATAACCAACGTTATTTTACTTTGGACTCGAGTATACGCAATTACTCAGGCGACAAAGTTGCCTGCTGCACAGAATTAGACAGCTGTTTCGACAAAGGTTGTCCTACAAACCTTAAGCGTACGCCACAATGCCGATTGATAGTGATAGCGTATCATTGCTTGATTGAGGTTCACGGTATTTCAGCAAGAAGGAAAGGGAAACATGGGTATCCGTGTTTGTGCTATTTTCTTCTATCCAGGCTGACACCTTGCAGCTTCAACCAAGACACCTAAAACCATCATTACCCATAATACCTTTCGACATTGTCGCGTGCGCTTATACGCTTTTGTAGGACAACCTTTCTCAAAACAGCGGTGTATTTCTTAAATGGGAGATGTTGAGAATGCTGACAAATTTAATGATTTAATATTGATGAAAACTGGATTTTTTTAAAATTTGAACATAATGTTTATTTCTTTCCTTCTATTTTATTTCTTTATTTCGACTAATTAATTGTGCTGACTATTAACTTGTAAATCTGTTGTAATGTGTTTTTTGTTATTGCTTAAAATTTCAGTCGGTTAAAGTACTACATCGAAACCTTCCGTGCCCTACTTAATCAGGTACGGACTACTGTCAATTGTCAACGATTATTGAAATCTTTTTTATACAGAATTTAAACACAGTAATGTAAAAAGTTTGTGAGAACAGAGGAGGTTATCACCAATCTTAAGCGGACAGCCAGTTACACTAGTACTGGAAGGCAATTGTTGATTTATTTTTTTCTTTATTGATGTTGTCATAGATGGAATATGTTGTGGACAACGATCTTGGCGACCATTTTTCTAGATCTGCGAGGGAATACAAAGGTGAAAGTTTAAGAAATGTTATGAGACAATTCGCCGTTACACAGTCATTTTTTTTATTATTTGGAAAATTATAGAAAAACCAACAGTAGCCTCTTCAATCAACAACTAGAAATCTTGAGTTAATATTCTACTTTCTACATTACCGATTCTTTGTACACCTGTACCTGTGCAAAGTCGTTTCAATAACTTTCATTCAGTAGACAAATAATTCGTTATCTTCTCCTTTTGAGTTTCCCTTCCTTATATTAGTTTCCGCAAAAGTTAGCCAGCTGAACTATTTTTTAGTAATGGAGTTTTATTACTTTCTATTCATGGGATAATTCTCCCTTTCCATTAGTCACACCAATTTCGGAAATATGAAGAAATTCAAATTAAGTTAATCACTTTTAACTTCAATTAATTTTAAGTTTGTTCTATCTTAATTTCAATCTGGGAATTTTAATCTTAGCTTTTTATTTCTAATTTTGGAAACTTCGTGGTGTTGATTAGACCTCGCTATCTTAATTAAAGTACTTTCCGCTCGTATTGCATGTTAGAAGTTGCATTATCATATTTTAAACACTTGATGTGTAAAGGATAATATATAAGCAAGTACGTTTGTAAAGCTTTTTCGATTGCGATTACGAAGATCATTGTTGCCGTGTGCAGAATAAACTACTGTTGGACCAAGTTATGTCTCTTCCTTGACGTCCGTAGTGAAGACCATTGAAGTAGATCCTCGTGTACCAGGAAATCGTGACGAATTTTCGTTCCTGCAAGCAAGCAGTGCTCTCCAGAGTTAGATTCCCCAGTTGTCAGTTCAAGTGTCCGTTCCAGTCGAATTTACACATTTGCAGGAAAAACCTATCGTCACAGAAATGACGATACACTAAGTAGAAGATAATCAGAAAGCAACAATATTTTATTTTTTTTTACCAACAGGACGTGTTAAAAGAGCCCTGAACGACATCTATGCAACACTAAAGAATGAAGAACAACAGAAACGTAACGCCATCATCGATGAACTGAAAAGGAACGCCGCGGACTTCACGAAGGAACTGGAAACCAAGGGGGGTTAGTGACGTTAATAGTGTAACGTCATGAATAGACCAATCACAATCCTCTCAGAAGTTGTAACTGACCAATCAGAACTCGTAGTAAAAGTTTGCTTTGAAGCGCGGGAAAAAGGTTGGGGATATCTGATTGGCTGAGAAAACAACACGTTTGTCGTCATTAGTTAGACCAGGTTGCACAACTGTCTTTTAATTAACCAATCCACGAAAGTAAAACCTCTCCACTTTTTCATGATACAATTGATTTCTAGGTCAATCCAAGAAACGAGCTACATTTTCTCGGCGACAAAAGAAACGCGAAGCCAAGAGTGACCAGCTAATGAGTAAGGCGATGAAAACCATTCAGGAAAGCTTGGCAAGGCTGATACCTCAAAAACGCTGAATAAGTGAGTGGAACTAAATCAGAATATGTTAATCCCTGCTTTGCGACTGAGACAGCCATATCTTTTTAACCAGTTTAAAACGAAGCGAACGCAAATAGATTTGCTAGTCGGCGGGAATATAGTTTTTAAAATGCATTAGCTCACTGTTCGCGGGGTAATTATTATTTACTTCTACATTCATCCGATAAACCACGTCAGAAGGTAACTTATGTTCTCTTCTGTTACTTCCTCGTCATTTGCAGGAACACTTTTCTCATGGACAGGACGTACAGGAAATACCGGAACACAATCTGTCGATGTTAGCACCAAAACAGGAAGGAATTGATTTTTCGACACAATTAAACCTTCATTAGATCGGGAATTTAGAAACATTAGTTGATGAATAAAAGAGAGTGGGACGACTGAAATTGTGCAATTTTGATTTATTTAAGGTGCTCTGACCTTGAGTAAAAAATATATACTTCTGGGTCTTTGTTCTTCTTACAAGAGTGGCTGCCATGCATCATGGCTGGTGTAACTCTAACAGTATCGTCCTCGTCTTAACCTTCCAATCCAAGTTCCTTGACATCGCGTTTAAACAGGCGTGCACCAATTAAATTCTGTTAAATTAGAGTACTGCCCCGACCCCCCTCCTCCCTCAATACTATACTGTACGTTACTGAAAGGTTGACCGCAAACGGAGTAGGGGAGGGAGGGTGGTCGGAACGGAGAGATTCCTGTAAGGAAATCGAATTGAAGACATCCCTTACATTTAGTGGATTCAAATCAGAGTTATATCTGTCAGTTGACTAACTGCTCTTAGCAAACGGTCAAACACATTTTCCACAATGCTCAGAATCCTATGTGAATGGCCACTAGCCATGCACAATCATTGAAACAGAACAAAGTGTTTACCTTAGAAAAGGGTGTAACTCCCTCCTAGTGGTTTGGGACATCAACATGGCTGCCGTAATGTTATTTTTAAATTTAAAACACTCTGTTCATTTTGACGATGTAATTTTGTTTTCAGTCTCGTTTTGAGCTCAAAGATTGCAATAGTATTTAAAAGGAATATACGGGCAATATAAGAAACGAGTAGGGGACCTTAAAGAAATCACAATGGCAACGACAATGTCACCAAACAAAGGGTTTAATGAGAAGAACAATGGCTGTACACGTGCGTTATAAATGTTTGTAAATTTCTTTGCCGTCCTCTTCAAAACAACAACGTGAAATGACTACGTTTTGCATGTTTTGGAGATGGTTTAAAGAACGCGAAAGACGGCGGCTAATTTTTCGTATGTTGATTTTGAATTCAACGCTGGCATTGCATCTTTAAGCTTAGCAAGTTCTGAGCCCAATAGGTGCACTAAACAGATCTAGACAATTACGACATTCCAAGGTAAAATATAAATTCATTGTTTACCAGGCGTTGTCCTCGGATTTGCTCTCGTCATTGTATAAGTTCCCTAATATTGAGTGTTTATGACAACGGACCTAATCTTCTCAATCTATGTATGGCCTGTAAAGGCTGTTTTTTTTCTACGAAAACCTGGAAGAACTCTTGCAGCAGTTTAAACTGCTAAATCTTTGAAAACAAGACAGCGCTTATGAAACTATCGATAACCCGTGATCAAAGTCAAAAACATCATGAATTAATGAAGTCTGTCCGTCAACTAGAATAATCACCTTCACTATAATAATAATTTTTGTCATGATTTCAGTGTAACGTGATCTGACAAGCTTAGTGTGTTATTTAACCTAAACTTGCCACAAGTCGACCTCATGAATTTCAGGATAGAATATGTTAGGCCGCGAAGCGGCCGTTTTTTAAGGTCGCCAAGCTGCCGAGCGAGCGACGACGAAGGACTCTTCAAAAAGTCTATATTTAACCTTGTTTGGTTACATTTTGAGTGGATCAAAGTTAACACCTGTTTGAACAACGAAAACTTCATTGAATGCTCACAATTAATAAGGTGGCTGGCAACAGCTTATAACTTTTTTTTAAGTACTTTTAATTGATAGATCATTACTACCTCACTCTTATCATCTGCTGCTGACTATAAATCTATAATGGCTATGAACCTTTTTCCAAACACTGTTGAAGAGGTTACGATCATTTTTTTAACATTGCAATTTACTATAGCAACGATATGAACTGCTAAAAACTTGCTTTAACTTTAATTCTGCAGGTCAGACTACGTACAGATGAAAGTGACAAAAAAAATGTTTCCGTCAGCCGCCAAATTTAGGCATAAAAAATGTTTCACACTACGAAAATATGAAATCAGATTCTTTCAACATGATTTCAATTTCAAATGGTTTTCAAATTATTTTCATTGCTACCTATTTTAAGGAGAAAATTAGATATTCCGATTATAACACGGTTTTTCTGCTCGCACGTGAGTCTTGTTTGTTTGTTTGTTTGTTTTTTGTGTTTGAACACATTTTTATTTAATGAAGCAAACTTTACGGTTAACTTACGTCAGTTGGGAGCTTGCTGTAAGATAAACACAGCTTTTATTGTAGTTCATGTTATTACAGGAAGACCAGGCTAATACAGTTGAACAATCATTATACTTAATGAGAGCAGAGATATTTTACATGGTACCAAAAACAGGTTTGGAATAACAGTTTTAAATTTCTCCTGGCGATTTTAATTTTTATTTCAGATTAAAATTTTATAAATTTTGCGCACTCAATAGCGTTTTAATGGTGTGATTTTATTTCAAATTGATGTACGTTGCATTGCGATTACATTAAAGGGTACATAGTGCATTTGCTTAACGTCCACTAACTTTCCCAGTGACGAGCAATTATAGTTTTAATGAATGTTGATTATTTATCTTTGTCGTTGTAAAAACGTCAATTTAAAAAGTTCTTTACACCATTTAATCGCGCTAGTAGTTACTAATTAAGAAGTGAGTGTGCTTATTTAAGCAAACATGTTAGCATGTTCATCGCCCACGCTATTGAATCTGCCTCTCTCATCTGAAGGGTTATTTACGAAATCTTGCAACGTGATTTTGTTGCAAATTTGCTGTTGTTAAATGTCAAGCCCTCTGTTAAAACCTTCATCACAGTTTTATTGTACGGCAGGCCTAGGGTATATAGTCTTTTCCGAATTTATACAAATTTGGTAATTAAATTGCTAAGAGACATTTTGTTTTCACTGGAATTTAATTTAGCGGCATCAATATTCAGTAATATTAATTACATTATTTTTCAGCTATTTTAATTTTTTTTTTTTTAAAAAAAGCAATAAAAGTGGTAGGCTAAACGGATATAAATTGACCTTTTTTTGACCGTTGAATGACTTGAGTTTTTGCGCGGTGCAATTCAGGTCTCTGGCAATTTTTATAGCGCCCTTGAAGATGTCTGCGGTTTTGGTGAGTAGAGGCTTTCATTCTTTGTTTTATATTAGGTGAGGGTGCCCTCTCCGTTAGAAGTATGGGACTTTAAGGTTGGGGTGTTGGGATCTCTGGGTTTAAGCCTGAACAAGTCCTCGCATTGTATTCTTCGCCCACACACCCTAGTCTGAGTTTCTACTTAGGTTAATAAATGGGTTCTAACAACGTAACAAAATGGTAGGTTGGGTTGCAGTCTGCCACGCACTATTATCCCCTTTATAGGTCCGGCAGCGGCAGGGCCGATTATCCAAACGGTAAATTATCTCAGCGTTGGAAAGGCTTTAATTCCCTCCCATTTTCGCACGAGAATTGTCACCTAGATTTTTCTTGATATGAGAAATTTAATGCCCGTTGTTTTCGGATGGATAAAAATGTCATTTAGGGTACCAAAAAAAAGGGTCATCTATGATTTTCGGAAAACCGGAGTTGAGGCGTTGCCTTCATAAGTTTCTCCGATGGTTCTCTCAGATTGAAACGAATTTTACCTTTAGTTACTTATCGACGTCCGAAATTTGTAACTAGCTTTACCACACTGATTGGCAAGCGTAAGCTGTTTCTCACGTCTCGGACAATACTTCGGGAAAAATTAAGTTTACTGCGATACCAGACATTACATAAAAAGACAGATATAGTAACCTATTCAACGTTTGAGGTTGTCTTTTAACCAGCGATTGAACTTTGTCGTAAACTATTCATGGCTCCGGTGGGTCAAACGCCGTACTTCACATGAGCCGAACCCAACTCAACCAATTTGGCTCATGTGAAGTTCGGCGTTTGACCCAATTAAGTTCGACTGATTTTATTTGGAGCGGCTGAGGCGTTCTTCACGCCTGGCCAGCCGTGAATAACGCCTGAAGACCGACTATGGGTCAAACGTTGACATTAGTCGAACCAAACGCATAATCAAAGGTCTGAAGGCGCCATTTTGACTTTAGCTTGAAAAACCACTGAACAACAAGACCGCTTTTGTTATTTGTTTGGTGTAGCAGTTCGGTTCGACTGAATTAAGTTCGACGTTCGACTCAAACAGGCGTTCTTTTAATTATTTGGGTGCCAAACTGTCATTAGGTTCGGCTTATGTGAAGTAAAGCGTTTGAACCGGCCTTAAAGGTTAATTATTCTTTCAGTTCAGTAAGCAATTTAATCGGGCATTCATAATTGTAACTAAACGTTCAGCTAAGGCTTTGTCTACTGTGGATTGTAACAAGGAGAAAATGGTCTTCAAACTAACCAATAAAACAGAAATTTAACTGTTTCGTTCTAAACTGGAATATAGTCAGAACGGTTTTCAACTGAGTGCCGTAAAATCAAAATCAAAACAGGCCAACCGTAAAGGACAGTGATAATATTTATCCACTTAACTCAAATACATATAATCGACACGGAATGAGGGAAATACGTGTGCGATCTAGTCACGATTGGTTTTAGTCTCATTTTTTTTATTTTCTTTCATCAACTATTTGTCTTTCCCTGTCTACGGATGCCTTGTTCAATGTTTTTAAATTATTTTTTATTGCTTTTCTTTTCAGGTCTTATGGCTTATGTGTGGCTTCCTCGCTAATCTTCCAACAGCTTTCAGCCGTAAGACTTTGATTTGATATTTTAATGAATGCTTAAAACTGCTATAAAGATAATATGAACAAGCTATAAGTAGACATCTTAGGCTATAGGAACCTCTTATGGACCCGATGTAGACATTCAGAACTTTCGTGGTGTGTTTTTGCCCCGCGAGAGATGGAGCAAAGATGATGTCACCTGTGGCGGGAAAATCGTAACGCGGGCAACACTTCGACGCGCGTGTCTCCCCAGAGACAAATTTTAATCCACACTGGAAATATTCGATGTCATTTCAAATTCTTCACATGGAATTTCAATCTAGACGGCTAAGATCAGGTTAATTGTAAAGGCAGCAATGTCGTAGGTGCGAATTATTGATCGTGGAGTCGTCTGCCCTGAGAGATCTCTGATAAAAGTAAGTTGATAAATCAAATCGCTTCGCTCATATTTCATGATGGAATAGAGGTTAGTTTCTAAATAGCTGCTTCGCCAAACCAGTTTTATGTTTAATACCACGGTTGTCTCGCAGAAGACAGGAGAAAATGTCAGGAAATATAAGCAGCGCGTTAAAAGCAAGGACAGAGGAGGAAACAAATGTACATTTAAATTGAGCTCCGAGACTAGCAATATTTTTGTCGCTCTAAAGTTCAATTTAAATGTAGGACTGTACCATGTACTGGGCGCTGTTTACTGCTAAGGTAACGTTTCTGAAATTTGTGTCGCTAATTTGTTGCAACACAAATTGCACGAGAATGCCTGCCGGATGTAAGGTCCCTTGAAATTAACATGTATCAGAACGTTATCGTTCTGTTTAGTTTCAGCAAACGTTGCACAAAATAGATACAAGTTGTAAAACGCAGACTGCGGACTGCATAATGCAGACTGTAGGCTGGGTAAAATGCAGATTGAGGATAAAATGAGGACTGTAGACCAGGAACTGAAAATGCAGACTGTTGACTTTTTAAGTGCATATCGTGTTGCTTCCAATATCAAATGCTAGTCGTAAACATACTAACCAGGACTGTAGTTAGCGCAGGGGCAAGGGAAGCAGTAGTCCCCCGCCCCAAGAAAAATGTGATTTTTTAACCTTTTAACTTTCTGGAGTGTTAGGTGTAGACCAGGGGTACTCCCAGAAAAACCGGATGGGGTGTGCGGCCCACTTCCCAAAATCCTTACCCTATTTATGACCAAAATCTGCGATTTTTGCTACCCTATTTATGACTTGGCCAAAAATTCGATACCCTATTTATGACCGTTGCGGTTGGCTCAGTTGCCCTAAACATAAGTTATGAAGGGCTTTTGTTGACCGTCTTATTGATGATGATGAAATCGTAGCTTCTTCCAAGAAACATATCCAATAGACCTTTCCCGCATTCCAACAAACAATGGCACCGAGTCGAGGTCAGGGTGGACAAAATTACAGCAAATGTATGAAAATGTCCACCCCAACCTCGCTCTGGTGCCATTGTTCGTACGCACTGAAGTGGAATGCGGGAAAGCTCTATTCAAGAGTAGAGTGTTAAACCATACCCAATTTAAGACCAAAATGGCTAAATCGATACCCTATTTATCACCAAAACGGCTGAAAAACCCTACCCTTTAGGGCCGCACATTATGATAATTATGAATTCATGTGTCATAATTATGAATTCATGTGTCTGTCCGCGTATTGACAATAAAAATTAGCCAATGAGCGCGGGAGAATTTCTGCAGTTATCGTAAAAACATGTTCGGTGTAGTTATGCAGAGATATGTGTATCAGGTTAACAAAAGTTCGGAAATTTTGTTGTAAGTTCTAAAGCTACCTGTCATTTTATACCTGATCGAGATTGATTTTTTGACGAAATTTCTCGTGGAGAATGCTGAAAATAGCATTTCCAAGTCTCTAGATTTAACAAATGGTTTAGGCCATAGCGTACACTATTGAGTTATGGATGCACGCGAGAGGTTGCTAAGCACGAAAGAAGCGTAAGAGTCACAACGGGCAAATAGTAGACGCTGAATTAACCAATCACAGCGCGTTATTTGCTTTAGTTACTTTAAGCCCCTGCCAAACGATCGCAACATTTCAACGCGATATATCGCAACATTGTTTTGTGCAGCATGTTGCGTACGTTTGGCCACCCTGTTGCGACGTGTTGCGACGTGTTGGGTATTGAAAATCGAACCAGTGCTCATGCATTCCGGACGCAATTAATATTAACAGGTAATACAATTAAATCCTAGTCCAGTTTGGTAGTAATTGAATTCAAAAAATTTCCCTGTCAAATTGGAGATCGACCTTCAACCTCGTCCAATTTTGGAAGCCTGTAAAAAAAAAAAAAAAATTCATCCAATTAGGTTCTTGATTCCTGATTACATTTATCACAGGACCACGATGGCTTATCTATGGATCTGGGTCTGGCTCTGGTTCTGGAATTGAAGCAGACGTATCAGCAAAGAGGCAGTCATCAGGTGAATAGAAGTGTCTGAAACATAACGGATCTTTGATAATCTTACAAGATCTTTAACTAAAGATCCTTACCTCATTTGAAATCCTTCAATATTTCTCAAGACACATCTAATACTCGTAAGTAGTTTGAAAGAACCTCAGTTTTAATTGCACTTCAAAATTACACTTTAAAATGGACATACAAGTTTGGACTATAAGGATTTTTTTAGTAATGCGAAAGACTTTTTTACATGGAACCCCCGCCCGCCCCCCCCCCCACCCCCCCCCCCCGCCGCCGTAGAGCGTAGTTCGAGGAAAACTGTGAGCTTCAAGGAACAGATAATGTCCGCGAACAAATATCCCAGCATATTTTCGCGCCAAATTAAGGCTATTGTGTTTATTATCCTCTAAGTCTTTTTCGCAACACGCGCAGTTTTGAAAATTGGGGAATATTCTCGGATGTTCCCTGGTTTTAGCTGGGGAATATTCGGTCACGGGACGCGGTTAGACCAATCACGCGCCAGCGAAAATATTTGATGGATTATAATCAGGAATATTCCCCAATTTTCAAAACTGTGAGCGTTGCAAATGATATTCAAAGGATAATAAACACAATAGCTTCCATTTGGCGAAAAAATATGTTCGGATGTTTGTCCTTTGACATTATGTGTTCCTCAAAGCTCAGAGATTTTCTCGAGCTACGCTCTCGGAAAACTGTTCGCTTATCGGATCACATAATTTACCAAATAGATTATTTTTTTCTTTCATTAATGTTTAACGTAATTTTAATTGTAATTTCTATTCTCTCTTTTAAGGGGAGTTTTATGAATAGGGTCAACATTTAAACACTCTTTTCGAATTTGTGTGCATTTTGTGTATTTATGAATGTGAATAAACATGTATGTTGATATGTATATGTCCAAGGACAAATATCTAAGCATATTTACGAGCCAAATGGAGGCTATTATTTACACATGTTTTTCCTTTGATAGGATGTGGAAGTTTTAACTATGCTAATAACACGCTGGTAAGTCCCGGATACCCTTCCCACTATCCAACCTACACAGACTGTGAATATTGGGTCCCCATCCCATCAGGCATGGCGATGAGAATCGATTTCGACGCCTTTGACGTGGAGAGTCACTATAGTTGCAAGTAAGAAACGAGATATTAATCAAAATATTACATCTACGTGAGTTGAGGATAAATTCTCACTGCCTGATAGTTTCTCATGATCAAAATCTCTTGGTTAATAACATTCTTATTCTAAATTGTTTCCATCAGCTTCGCTCTGCAATCAAAGTGTTGTGGACTCACTCGGCTACGCCTCGTGAGTCTACAACAAATTTCGACCACTGTGATGACGCGTATTGTTGTCGATAAGAGTACAGATCACGCTAAACCACATTCGATTTGTTTTTTACCGCAATATCAAAGTCAAAGAAAATGTTTTTTTAGAGTGTGAGCTGAAAAGGGCATTGCGTGTCACATTGACGTGAGCAGCGTTGTCTATACTCTTATCGACAACGGCAAATTAGCCGATCAGATTGCGAGATTAGTAGTAATTGCAGTAAAAGTAAAAATTATCCTTACTAAGCATGTTATATCTCTTATAGCACAAGCTGGGACAATTTAAGCTGATCTGTCAAGACATATTTTTAATTCTTACGACCTATTTTATTCTTAGCTGGGACTATTTGAAGATCTCCAACGAACAAAACCAGACATTTGGCAAATATTGTGGCGTTAAAGATGGATTTCACGTCATTGTAACGGGAGACTATGTCGTGCTGAAATTTCACTCCGACTGTTGTGTTACACGGCCTGGATACTTGTTATCTTTTAATGCCTTCGGTACGTACACTCATAGTAAGGATCCTCAGATCCGGGCTTCAGGTTATGTTTACACTTGCTGCCCAAACAC
Source organism: Orbicella franksi (assembly GCF_964199315.1). Classification (NCBI taxonomy): domain Eukaryota; kingdom Metazoa; phylum Cnidaria; class Anthozoa; order Scleractinia; family Merulinidae; genus Orbicella; species Orbicella franksi. Next base: position 2,538,312 of record NC_138158.1, on the reverse strand, counting down.
GGTGTCAGAGTATTGAGCACTAATGTGAACACACCCTTTTTCCGAGAACTCATACCAGAATTCGGGCCCGTACTCGGGCAGTTTATGGTGCTTGGGTCAGTCTTTGGAGTTCCCAGTGTCTGAACGCAACACTATTCTTTGCCAATGCTCGGACACCGAGTGTAACCACAGCCTTAGATAGCGAGTGCGAGTACGAGTTAAACAATCCAGTTGTTGTTACCAAAATCCTCACTTCTCTTGGTTTTGAGCAGTTAATTAGGAGACTACCGATACAAGATTGGGGTGAGAATAAATACTCAACCAAAATGTACTAAGTTTGAAAAGTTTTACTTGTAGTCAATCTTATATTCGTTCTAAAGGTCCCGACAGACTATGTTCAAATAAATCCCTGTAGAAAAAATTCCTTGCGTTATGACGGTGATAAAAGTCACACTTTTTTTCACTCGTTTGTGCACCAGCGTTTGTGTTTGCAATCGCAAAATGTGTATAAAGCTTAGATCTTCCCTTTTCACTGGTTGAAACGTATTCCTGCGAGCAGTAAATTTACTGCGGTTCTTGAGTTAGCCTGTTCCAGGTCAGTTGGTAAGCAGGCGGAAAAGCGGCGAGAGGAAACGTAGGGGTGAAATGTGGTGTGGAAACTTGGTGTGTGGGTTTCATTCTCTAGTTATATTTTATTTTGTCGTTTTCAAGCTTCCCTAATTAACAGAACACTTAGAACGGGATATTTTGGAATGAATGTGATTTACCAGATGTATTGATTTGGTTTTGACTCTACCAAGATATGCTCATTAATGCCTGAATTAAAGACACGCCAAGTAATAACTCTAATCTGTAGCTAAATACACTGAGACGTTAATGAAGTTTTCATTCATTCATTCAATTATTCTCCAGAGAAGACCACGTGATCTCAAATGATCAATTAACAGACAAATCTGACTTAACTTACATGTAACTAGGCCAATTTAAAGCAAAGGCCCGCAAGAAAGAATCATATGGTTATATAATTACTTAATTACAAAATGTAAGTGCCTTTTTTTTTGTAAGTGCTTAATGTAACTACTCATGTATATTTAACAATTTGCATTTGTTTTGCATCTGCAGCGAATGCTACCCAGCCTCCACCCACTACATTTCCGACGGCTCCGACTACAGCTGGTATGGCATACAATTTCTTTTAATCATATGATCAGTACGAAGTTTGACACTTTATTTTGACTTGGGTAACGCAACAATTAAAGCTTCATTTTCTTCTTGGAAGTTGCCTGCAGCGAAATAGCGACCTTTCAATGGGAACTGGAAATAATCCTGTTCACTGCATGCTGTACAAATCAGAATAAAGCGCTGGCATGTTGGAGGTGATCAGCCTTTTGGACATGCCTCCATAAACTCTATTAGTTATTAAAGCGAGCTTTAGGTCTGTCCACACTACGCCGGAGGAATTTGAAAACGGAGGTTTCATTCTAAGAACGCTTCGAATGTTTTCCGTCCACACTTTCGCTGGAGGAAATTAAAAACGCAACAAATTGCATTTGTGTTTGAGTAAATCTTGGGCAGGAAAGTCTCATGATTATCGTGACGTCATCTTTTTCGAAAAGCTCCGTTTTCAAAACGTTTTCGTCCACACGAAAATGCGAAGCCGGCGTTTTCAAATTCTTCCGGTTTGACTCAGCGTTTCCGTACGCCTATGTTTTTCTCTTAGTTCTCTTTGATTTATGTGCACAACGCGACCTGTCCAGCATGATTTACAACAGCGCCACAAAATGGTACTGACTGTTATTTCTTTTTTACTCTTAACTGGACTCTGAAATTGAAATCCAAAGAAAAATGACATCAGAAAACTCCGTTAATGAACATTTTAATATCAACTACATGTATGGACTAATTTATTAGTAATTATTTTAGTTTTACACTCTGGTTTTAGATTGGCTTAATAAGGGCCATTGTGTAAACTACTGAGTCATCAGTAATCGATGTTACACTCGTAAAATAAAGTGTTATTATTATTATTATTATTGTTATTATTAGTATGAGTATCGTCATCATCATCATCGTTATCATTGTTATTATTATTATTATTATTATTATTATTAGTAGTAGTAGTAGTAGTAGTAGTAGTAGTAGCATTATTATTATTGTTATATGTAACAGGTCTCCTTTTAAATATCATTTTAATTTTTTTGAAGGTCCTTGTGGATCTGTGCAAAACAACACTCTTCTTAGTCCCGGATATCCAAGCTATTATCCAAATAACATGGACTGTAATTATTGGGTCTACATTCCATACGGCAAGGCGTTGCAAATTTACTTTGACCATTTCCAAGTGAACGATTGTGGGTAAGAAATCGTAAATGCTTAGCAAAGGAATTTCTGTAAGGGACGGACCATTATTATTTTTTGAGGGGGGGTGGGGATAGACAATTTCAAAAAAAATTCCTGCTCAGCAAAAAAACGCTGAAAATTCAAAAGTGAATGATTGCGGGTAAGAAATCGTAAATGCTTACCAAATGAATTTAAGTGAGGGACGGACCATTATTATTTTTTATTATTTTTAATACTGTAAAAAGTTCTTACACGAGGCCATTGTCCACCAAAAAAATCATGCACAACCTAAAGGTGAGAAAAAATAATAGTCGGTCCTCAAGCTGGTGCCATGTGCGACTGAAAAATGTGATTATAAAGGGATTCAAGCGTTTTAGTTTCCAATGAATATCAACATTCGAGATTTTCTCTTATGATTTCCATACATGACCAAATTTTCATGATATATCTGAAATGTCCATATTGTAATTTTTGTGTGTATTTTCTCATTTGAAAGTCTACATCAAAAAGGAAGTGGTCCGAAAATTGTGAACTAAAGGTGAATTCTACTTTTATTTGGTACACCCCACCCGCTGGTTAGGAAAGTAAGGACTCACTGTATGACATAGATTCAGGAGCCCGTTGCCATGGCTCCTGCGTTTATTTAAGAGAAGAAATGAAAACGTCATGTCTTCCTTGGTGGAAAGTACAACGGAAACAGAAAGCAGAGTGCGTGTTCCTACGCCACATCCCCTCTTCGACCGAAAGAATCGAGAGAGAAGACTAGTGCGAGTGTTGTGCCAAAAAGGTGGCCAGTTTACGCGTATTCAAAAATCACCTAGTAAATATTCTCGTCTAGTTCATAACTTTAGACTCGTGTGAAAATTCAAAGAATTTACGTTCTCTGTGACAAAACTGGCAACTAAACAAAGCCACAGCAGCAGATTACGAAGAGCCAAGACACCTTTGATATTATTTTAACTACCACCAGCTCTTAAGAATCTAACCTACACATTCTTTCAGACTCGCGTAAGAATTAAAGAATTTACGTTCTCTGTGACAAAACTGGCAACTAACACAAAGCTACAGCAGCAGATTACGAAGAGCCAAGAAACTTTTGTAATTATTTCAACTACCACCAGCTCTTAAGAATCTAACCTACACCTTTTTTTTTTTACCAACACAGCTATGACTATTTGAAGATCAGCAACGAGCAAAACCAGACTTTTGGGTCTTTCTGTGGACACAAAACTGGTCAGTCTGTCATAGTAACTGGAATGTATGCTGTTTTAACCTTCCATTCAGATGGCAGTGTTAATGACAAAGGGTACAAGCTGATTTTCTCATATGTTTCACAAGGTAAAGTAAATGATACTTATGAGTTGTTTGACAAATAGAAGATAAGAACTACAGTCGCACCCAATTCTCCACAAGATGAATTATGGACATAAAAGAGCATATAATTAAAGGAGCTAGCAGGCACTGTGGCTTCATGATAAGTACGCTCCACTCCGGATCGAGCGATCCCGGGGCCCGTTTCTCGAAGGTTTCGAAAACTTTTCGCACCCGAATAGCCATAGCAACATCTCAAACCTAATGATTACAGAGCTGTGTTATTCAATTTTCTTAATATGAACAGACGTTCCTCTTCATACAAGAAGTTTCAGGCGTATGCACCTCTCGGTTTTTACTACAGATGAACTAAAAATGGCTTTTCGGGCCCAAAAAGCTTCCGGGGCTTTCGAGAAACGGGCTCCAGGTTCGGGTCCCGGCCTGAGACATTGTGTTGTAAATGATAAATATTTGTTTGTCAAGTGATGGACAAGTTCATTCGGCCATCTTTAGGGAAAATAAATAGGTTTTTAATCGGAGCTTTTTAAAATATAGCCGCATGCTTTTTGGTTTGTATTTTGAAACCCGCTAAGAAGTTTGGAAATGTAAATTTCCCTTAATTTTTTAAACTGATTTTAAACTGAACGTTCGGATGCTTCTGAGACCTAAAAGGTACGGCAATGGAGCCGCTGTTGGTGTTGTTGAATGTTTATAGTGATCGATGCGCTTAGCTGCAAATAGCTAGTTCTCAGGCAAGCCACTTAAACTGAAAGAAAAAAAATGTTGCAAACAAGGTTTAAAAATCCTAACTGGCGGGAGGCAGATTAGTTGGCTATTTGCAAGCATGACCGAGGAGTTGAACTATGGTCTACAGAGAAACAACAGGACTTGAACCCGCGACCTTCCGAGTTCAAGTCTGCTCCCCCCCCCCCCCCCTCTGAGGAACTCCCATATATAAAAAGGACGGGGGTGCTCGTCGTACCTTAAAGGGGTGAAAAAAGCCGGTTTTGGTACCTTGTAGGGCGAGCAGGCTAAAGAGGTCCACATCGGGAACTTTAGAAGAACCTTTTAGGGTATTGAGCCGAAAAATATGTCAGGAGATGATGTTTTGATTTAAAATTAGTGCTTCTTAGGGGCGAAAAAATATTAAGCCACTCTCACAAAACAGGATTATGGTGCCTCTTAGGGGTTCTTTTCAAAATTTCCGACGAGCAACCCCGTCCTATCTATATGGGAGTACCCCCCCCGGGGGGCGCCCTAACCACTCGACCACACCGCCTCCCTGCCTCCGTAATACATACACATGAAAGTACTGCTCAACAGCTTCACTTTATAAAGTTTAATGTGATATTTTTCGTCTTGCTATTTCAGCAATTTCGTCCACAGCACCACCATACACGACCCCTCCCTACCGTGAGTATGACAGAATTATTAACTAGCATTTATCCAAAGACTCTTTAAATTTCTATCGGGAGATTACGCACATTTGTGAGGGAAATTTTGAAAAAAAATTCACCAAAATCACAATAAAAATTAAAAAAAATATAACAAAAGCCATATAAACACTGAAATCTTGATTGTTTGGGCAGTTTTAATTCAAGACTAAAATTCATTACTTTACACAGATGACTGTAAACCACTATTTCATCATTTCTCATTACGTTTTGGTAGGTTTGAGTAAACTAGGAGTAAAAGCGAACTCGAAAAGCGCGCGCTGACTAAACTATTCAACATTTCACCAGATTGGCATAGCCCTGATCAGTTCTTGACAGCTTGTCATCAGATCAAATTTGATAAACTATAATCTAATCCCATCCTTGTAATCCTGTATTTCTCCCCCGATTACTTAATCTCTTTTACTGTGTAGAATCGTTTTACTCAATTTGTTTGTGTTATTTGAGCTTATTTGGTGATATTTGCTAATATAATACAGAGATTAAGAAAGAGAACTTGGGATAATCAGTCGATCACTGCACTGCCTCTCTGAGTTTTCTTTTTTGTAGTCACACCCATTCCAGCCATCACATTACCTGGTCGGGTATTTCACATTGTACTCGGCAGCGGGTAGGGAATTAAGAAGTATACGTTTGGTTTTACGTTTACACGTTCATTTTGCACTGTCATTCCATTATAATTTGAGAGCTTTTAACACGCTCTATTCCAATATTGAAACCTCTCTCATAACTGAATCTTTGTTGATTTTCCTAGAAACCCCGACTTATCCTGTACATAATGCCACGACAACACCAAGCGGTATGATTCATTGTAACACTAGACGTAATGATCTAAATATTTTCACCCTGAATCTGCAAAGAAATGCTGTTTTTATTCTGGAGCCGTTGCTTGCAATAATTTACGTTAGTGAAATTCTACTAGTATACTAATTCAAATGCTGCAATCTGATTGGCCGAGCTGCTCGTATACTATTAGACGTTAGTAGAATTCTACTAGTATACTAATGCAAATGCTGCAATCTGATTGGCCGAGCTGCTCGTATACTATTAGGCGTTAGTAGAATTCTACTAGTATACTAATGCAAATGCTGCAATCTGATTGGCTGAGCTACTCGTATACTATCAGCCATTAGAATGCAGAGGCTGCAGGTCGTCTTTAAAATAGCGACGTTTTTCCGAAGTTAGGGAAGAACATTTAAATACAAATGGATAATTAGATTCCTGAAAAGACTAAAGTGAAGTGCATTCGCGGTTTCGTGACTTAAAAGATACAGAAAATGTTGAAGAAACTGATGAGCGCGCACACAACAGGAAATTCCAAACGACAATTTAGTCTGAGCGATTTTTCTAAAGCGTAAACACGATGTACAAATGCGATGTACGATGTACAAAAAAAATTGGAAATGGTCAGTTGAAGAAAATTTGAGTAAAAATTCTATTAAAAGAATTAAGAGTGGCGTGGCTGTCTGTTGTCAACGATATGGCGACCTTGTTACATTTTCCGAAGTTTTGGAGAAATGTTTAGATGTAAATGGATAACGAAATTGCTGAGAAGGCTAAAAGAAGGACACCGATTAACGGCTTGAAGACATCAGACATCTTTCATATATTCATTTACATTAATGGTTTCTTGACTTTAAAAACTTGAAATTATTGAAAACATGGGTGCTCACATTATCTCCTGTCATATTTGTTTTGGCTCAATACCCTAAAATATACTAAAAAAGCTCCGGCTATGTACCGTTTGAGGCTGAACATCCTAAGAGTCACCAAAATCGCTTTTTGAACCCCTAAAAGGTACAACGAGCACCCCCGTCCGTTTTTATGGGAGTTCTCTTACTCTAAACTGGGCATCATGTAACAACTTTCCTTTTGAAAATATTTTTAATTTTTCAATTAGGTTGTGGGTACGTGCAGAACAACGAACTTACCAGTCCCGGATATCCAGGCTACTATCCAAATAACATGGACTGTTCTTATACGATCTACATTTCCTACGGCAAGGCGTTGAAAATCGACTTCCAATTTTTCGGGATCAGCGATTGCCCGTAAGTATCCACAATCCATAAAGGCTCTAGAGACGGAATTTCAATAAGCTTGTCATGTCCGACTTTAAAAAACGGGGATTCAAGCGTATTTAGAGGCGGGTGTGTGCGTGCGGGGGGGGGGGGGGGCAGACAGGGGATCAGAAGCTCCCGCTTCCCGCCCTTTCCTCTCCCGCTTCCCACCCCTATTCTTCCAGACGTCCGCCTGTCCTTTCCTATTTAATTTCGAACATGCAAAGATCAACATTCGCAATTTTCTTTCATGATTTCCATACATTTCCATACCAAATTCCCAAAACACCAAGTAAATGTCACATTGCGGGGTTTACGTTAAACCTTAAAGGGGCTCAGTGATGTTATTTTGAGTTATTTTGATCACCATGCAAAAAATACCTTTAAATTGAAAGAAAGCTGAATATGATCTTTTACTAAGATAGAAAAACACCAAATAGATAGTAAAAAACCAGAAAGGAACAAGGATGGTTAAGAATGGAGAAGATTAACACGGATTACAAACGACGAACTTGAAAAATGTAGGTTAAGCTTTTCAAGATGCGTAAACCGTGACGTAGCTCCTTTAATAAAAGAAGACTCGTTGCATGGGAATGAAAGAATTGTTCTCGTTCAAAATGTGTCTAAGATAGGTAAGATAGCCGGCCGAGAAGTAATCTGGCGCTCACAGATAAAAGAAAGATCATTCTTGAACTAAAACTCTTGAATCCCGAGTTACACTTAGCGACAAAATTGGAGACTCACACAAAGCTAAAGCCGCAACTTACGGCCGGACCACTCCCATAAGACAAGGTCGTGGATGATTGTCGTCTCGCGCAGGGGTGTGAATCAAGGATTCCTGTCGCGGTTAGGGTGTTGATGACGAAACGCCACTATTTTTACCTGTCAAAGTATCTTTTAGGGTGCACTCGAAAAAATTATTCTTAAAAAAACTCTCTTAGTTCCGTTTTTAGGCTCGATTTCCGCCGGTCTCTTGAGCCCGGTCTACTAGCCCGGGCTCCTTTCCTGAACAGCGGCTGGTAATCAAGCCTCTTCCCTTTTTAAGTGGTATCTTTTAGGGGTAAGACAAAGCTTGAACCACACCCAGATTGGACGGTCTCCTTTCTGGCTTCATTTCAAATTTTCCGATGAGCATCCCCGATCTTTTGATTTTAGAATCCCCCCCCCCCGGAACTTAAGTAGGACAAGAAACTCTCGTCATATTGAAACTGCCACCAGCTCTTTAGAATCTAAACTATACATTTTCACCATGGCAGGTTTGACTATGTGAAGATAAAAAATAATCAAAACCAGGTTGGCACTTTCTGTGGAAATAGAACTGGCGAGGTTGTTTATGTAACTGGGTACTATGCTGAGGTGACCTTCCATTCAGACGGCATTATCAATGGCCAAGGGTACAAGTTGGTTTTCTCACAGGTTCCACAAGGTAATGTGTTATGTGTTGTTTGACAAATGAAAGATAAGAACTAGTATTGTGAAACACACATTTCAATTTTTAAATGGGCATGAAAGAATTTTGATTTGCGTCGTCTTGTTTTCGAATTTCAGCAAATGTCAGTACATCGGCTCCATGGCCACCATACACGACATATCCGACTTACGGTGAGTATACCAGAATTGACAATAGGGAGCTTTTAAAAAAGCCCTGACCAAACGGACTGAAACACAAGCTACGAACTTGGGTCTACTTGCGACTCCGTTTGGCCAGACCTTGCGTGGACTTGCGTCGGCTTGCGATGAAGTGCGTTCACTTTGGTCGAGATCAAATTTGCACGCAAGTCGACGCAAGTCGAGTGACGTCCATTAACCTTTTATTAGCCAATGGAATACAGGATAGGTAAGCTTTGGAATGGGTTTCTTGCGACGCGTTCCAGCGAGGAAACTGGGGAGTCAGTTTGGCCACCCAACGCAAGTCTCTACGCAAGTTCAACTTGCGGCTACTCGCGACTACTGGCGAGTCCGTTTGGTCAGGGCTTTGCTTAAGCTCCCTAGTACTAGAGACAATACAGTCAAACTCTCTTTGAGGCTGGTTGAAAATGTAGTGGTTTTCATGAGCGTCCGAGGTACGGGAGGTGTTTCGCGTTTCGGAAATGCGTTTAAGCAGAGGTTTAACTGCATTGGAACACACCATATTCCTATTCTCGGTACTGGACTGGAATAGCTTGCAATGGAGGCTCATGCGGGGAAATGTCATTCAGAAGGGATGAATGCCATTTGCATTTGAAAAGACTCCCTGCATTTGACTCGGTTGCAAGCTAGTTCCAGTCCAGTATCGAGAATACGAATATGGTCGGCACGTAACCTTGTCTATGTTATCTGAAAGGTTAATATAGCACGCAGAGACAGAAAGAACGTAAGTAAGTAAGAACTTTATTTAAGTGTCAATGTATTTAGCGCATGTGGGCTAATTGGGGACACTGTATTAACTCTACCTAAAAATTTTCATTAACAGTATTTTAAGATTCTCTTTAAAAAATAAAATTGAAATATTGGCAAACAATGAAAGGAAATAGAAGAGTACATATTGTCCTAAGAAACGCACTTGTTGTCCTAAGAAACGTGATTCAGGGTTATCAAATGTTCATATCACTGATTGATACAACTATTTAGAGCACTTTCACACAATTAAAAATTGAATAGCAGGGTTTTCTTGCCAATCGCAATAAGCGACCTGAAATCGTGGGTCTCATCATAAAGATAATTGATTTAAAATAATAGAACTTAATGGAGTAATTCAAAATGTGTCGGTAACCAACTTTTCTTGCTATCTTTTCCACAGCTACGCCGAGCAAACCGTATCCCTCCTACTATCCTAGTATGGGTCCGAAGTGGTAATTCCTTTATCCGTAATTGAATTATTTAACAGGTCTAGATAGCAGCAGACATGTAAAGATTTTAAGGAAAACGACCAATTTTTTAAGTTTGAAAGACATGTTTCGACAGAACTTCTGTCATCTTCAGTTGAATGAATGATTACAAAGCAAGTTGAATAATAAGTAGGCAAAAATGCTAATTAAGACAAATAGTAACAACAGAACGTGAAAAGGTGTAAATTAAAAGGATAATTTTAGATTTACATGGTGTAATTGCTGATTGAGGCAAGGTAGTTCTTTTTGAATATGGATAGCCTCCTTTATCTTGAGTTGAAAGCTGGTAGTGGCGTGATCTAAAATATGAAAGCAGTCTATTGAACACAATGAGCGACAACGTTCAGAATTCTGAAGATGTTTGAAGATGTGAGAGGCCCTATCAACGGTTAAGTGCTCACGTACGCGTGTGGAAAAATGTCGGGAGGTTTCGCCGACGTAACAGGCATTACAGCCCGCACATGTATCCCCGACGGGCTTCGTTCGCGTGTGGTTTATAAGTTTACATGTGCGGGCTGTAATGCCTGTTATGTCGGCGAAACCTCATTCATTCAACTGAAGATGACAGAAGTTCTGTCGAAACATGTCTTTCAAACTTAAAAAATTGGTCGTTTTCCTTAAAATTATTTAACAGTTTCTAACTTGGAAAACAATACTCTCTAAGTTGTAGACATGGATGGGACATTCACTTGATCCCTCCATTGCTCCTCACTCCTTCGCTTCTTGTTAGACTTCTTATGAACGCGCTGACCAATGTATAATGCTTTCGCAGTGATAGCAAAGTTCAAGTTAAATTTAAAATCACAAAATTGATGAGCGGCACCAATTTTCGAAAAAGCCCTGATTAGACGGCAAACGGACAGGAGAATTGAGGAGAATATTAAACGATGTGTTTCGCTTTACAGTACTGTAAATAAATACGGACATGGTGAAATGATATGAACAAATAGTTGATGAAAGGACGAAAAGACATTGTCACTGATATCACTGTCACTGGTATCCTTTGTCATATCATAGCGTTGTACTTGATGGCAATGGACTTTATGTTTTGTGTTTTCTTTCAATTTCAGTAAACTTCAAACCTACATCCGTATCTTGCAGATTGTACTTAACGAGGTAAAAGACCATCCCTCACCTTGATATCACGTCGCGCAATATCACCAACGTGACATTGAAAAAAATCACGCCGAGATGATTTAGTCTTATACCTAATCATACCTTTTTCGTTCGCCTCGGCACGGCATATCTTTCCCGTTTGGTCTCGCCATATGGTTCGTATTTTGGTAGTCGATCTAAAATACCCATGGCGAGATCAAACGAGCCTATTATGCAACCGAAGCGTACCAAAAAGGTACGATTAGCTATTACCGTAACCAAATTCGGCCAAGTGATATGCATGATATCGTAGCCACATCAGGTCAGTGAAATGACATCGCAGGATATCAGAATAGTACACATGGTTTCTGATTGGCTGATTGCTGGCTAATTGGTTGGCTAATTGGCTAATTGGTATAGTTAAAACCGAACACGAAACTGAATCGTTAAACACGTTTGAAGGATTCAGATATTTAGGATCTGAAAGAAATCATTTTGACAGAGACTATACTGCATGGAACCCAGGCCGGATTTTCTTTTTTAAGTTACTTAGACTAGGTAGCGTCATAACCCACGTCAAAGAACTAACGTGTAACACTTGGCCATTCTGTACTGTTTTTAGAGAATTTACGAGAGAGGCCTTTACCAAACGCGTTTATGAACACTAATTAACCCATACTTGGTGACACAAAAAGGTTTAGCGGTCTCCGTCATATAAAAAAATGCGTTGTCGAAGAAGAATTTCCCCTGAGATGTGTGGTCAATCAGAACGCGCCAGAAGGACCACTAACTGTTGTGTTTTATCTAGTAACAAAAGATAATGATCGTTTCTCGTTTCAATTTCGTAGATGGACAACGTTGTGGAAAACGAATTGGGCAGCAAGTTCTCAGCCAGGGAATACAAAGGTACCGTAGACCTGTAAATTCCGTTTCTTTCGAATATAGGCGAATCTTTGCTGGCGTCTTTGCTTACGTTTTTCCTCATTAACATACGACTTGGTTCATTAACATACGACTTGGTATCACGCTAGACACGAATTGAGTTGTGAATATTAGTAGTTCGTGAAAATTTTGGCTTTTTAAGTGTAACATTCGAAGAGAAACTGGCTTTCAGCATGCAGCTTTAAAATGGCCTACTACCGAAATACACGAAGGACAACTTTGGTTCCCTTCCAAGTATTCTCTCAAATTTAGACGCCAAACGTCAATCTTTTTGTTCTAAAATTAACAGTTCGTGTCAAGAGGGCCCTCTCTAATGTACAAATGGCCAGGAATAGGGTAGGTCGACAGAAACGTGACGTCAGAGAAGTACGTATGGCTGATGAACTGGAGAAAAGGGCAACCGAGTTGTTGAAGAGACTGGACACCGAGGAAGGTTAGTTCTGTGGAAGGACGGACTCATAACCATTGCTAACAACCAAGAAACTTCTTTAAAATAATAGTATTTTTAGCAGCAACTAAATTTGGTAATTTGTATTTTCTAACGGCTACGTTAGTCCTGATTACGAGTTTCCCTAGGGGCTTCCCCTCACATCCCACCTCTCCTCGGTTCTATCTTTCTACTTAAGAAAACAAACATATATTAGAACAGTTACTACTGTTCATCCGGGTAATTAAAGGAGCTCAGTCACGGTATTTTGAGTTATTTTGGCCAGGTACAAAATTATCTTTAAATGGTAGGAAACCTGAAAATAACAGTTTAATAAGATAGAAAAACACCAAAGAGATGATGATAAACCATAAAGGAACAAGGATGGCTGAGGATGAAGAAGATTAACACGGATTACAAACGACGAATTGGAAAAAATTGAGGCTAAACTTTTCAACATGCGCAAACCGTGACTGAGCTCCTTTAAGATTAAAATGTACGTCCAACTGGGTCCCCATGTATTGGAACATTGTTCAGAGCATTGTACTTCAAATAAGCACACTCATAGAAAAAGTTTGCAAGCAGAGTACAGATTAAATGTGAAATCAGTGTAGCTTCTTTAACAAAACACACGTCATTAGATTCTTTAATCATTTCTTTTCAGCTTGGTTTCAGTTCATCCTAGAAAGTTTTTTCCACACCAATTCCAAGCCTCCCTCCCCTTAGAAGTTGTTTCTGCCTAGGGTTTATGACCGGAACTAATTTAATTTAGCGATTTCGTGGATTTTTGGACTTGTAGCGACATTTCAATAAAAAAAAATGGACGATTTTAATTTATTTTTAGTACTAAATTAGCGATTTTTCAGCATGCATGACATTGCTAAATTGGCTTACTTGAGAAGTCGCTAACCTTAAGCTAATTGAACTTAATGCTGGCTTTCCTCAGCTGGTTTCATTCTACGATTGATTCAATGAATCTTATTTCTAGCTCAATCCAAGATGCGTGCTTTGCTGAACAGAAACATGGCCGACGCAAGGCCCAAAAAGGCACCGATGGAAGCTTACTAGTGGCAGGTAAAGTAGTAAACAATAACCAAAGCAAACAACAACAACAACAACAACAACAAATTGAACCATTAGCCTTACTGATGTATAATGCAATAGTTGAATTTCAACTTAATTCCTGTCCACGCTACGTCAGAGAAATTTGAAAACGGAGGTTTCACTCCGAAAATTAACGCATCAAATGTTTTCCGTCCACACTACACCGGAGAAATTTGAAAACGCAACAATCACCGACCACTTGGATTTGTGTTTGAGGAAAACTCGGGCAGGGAAATCACGTGATTATCTTGACGTCACCGTTTTCAAAAAGCTCTGGTTTGAAAATGTTACCCGTAACATATCAAATACGAGAGACAGTGTTTCAACGGGACATCCAAACGCCGAGAAGAGAGCGGAGTGTTTTTGACGAAATTCGAGGTGTCTGGATAGCTGATGAAACACTGTCTCGAGTGTTTGATACACCTTCTCAATCAAAACAAAAACTAAGGACAGGGTTCGTAGGGTCCTGGAAAACCTGGAAAGTCCTAGAATTTTATTTTGGCATTTTCCAGGACTGGAAAGTCCTGGAAAAAGGCTACTAGTCCTGGAACGTTCTGGAAATCATTTAAAATCAAGTAAGAAATATGAAATGTATGGCAGACAGTAAAGAACATTAACATTGAGATCTTGGGAGTGAAAGGATTATGTGACTTTTAGAGTCCTGGAAAAATCAATCTGAGTCCTGGAAAAGTCCTGGAAATTTTTTTCTGAAAATGGGTACGAACCATGTAAGGGGTAATCAGACAAGTAAAATCGTCAAAATCTATGCTAACTAACACCGGATATCCAAACCTTCTTCCCGGTTGTGATTTACTTTGTTTTAACTTGATGAATCATTAATGAATTAGAGAAGTCCATACTAAAACGCAAAGCCGGCGTTTTCAAATTCCTCCGGTTTGAGGAGCGTTTTCGAAAAGCTCCGTTATTGTCAGGGGTTAGTGTGGACGGTAGGCCTAACCGTAGAAATAAAGATGCGTTTTCAAATTTCTCTGCATAGTGTGCACGGGTTCTTTGTTTAATTACTACAAACACACGCAAGAAAGAACAAGACAGGAGATGTGTGTGCACCGACTACCAGGGGGTGGTACTCTACAAAGTTTTATATGGGGAGGCTTCGTCCCGAAGTCCAATCCCTCACCCTTTTGTATACCATTTTGACAGAAAAGGTATCCCTTTCATATACCTTCACAACAGAGTCCTAAAGTGTGACGTCACAAAAAATAAATTTGAGAAATTATGGGATTTGGCGCCATTTTCGAAAAGAGCGTCCTTAAAAAAGGGTCTTTGTCAAAACTTACCTCTTAATTGTAATTCCCAGCCAAATATAAAGGATGAAAATTTGATACTGTCCCATACAAATCTCTCTAATTTTGAGTCAGTTCTAAACTGAAGGAACTGAGACAAAAGGGTTTGTATGAGATGCTATCAAACTTTGATCCCTTATATCTCTATCGGGAATTGCAATTCAGAGCTAATTTTTGGGATGAGGGCATCTTTTAGGATCCTCTATAAGAATATGACATCATATCCCATAATTTCAAAACTTTTATTTTTGTGACGTCATCACCTTAGGACTCTACTGTCTCTTATTATGAATAAATCGCCAAAGAAGAAGTTCTCTTGTCATTTTCATGTAGTGCCTAATAAATGAAATGATAGAGACATAATTTGCGACTGTTGGAAACATTTTAATTAAAGGCCTTTAAATAACTAAATGACACATTTCCGTACCTTTTCATATACCTCAATTTGTGAAATCCCTCCCATTTATATACCTGAAGCCTGAAAAAGGTACCCCTTTCTGGCGGAGCCTCCCCATATAGGGCAATATAGGGAGCCCCCCCGGGGGTGACTACATTGTACCAACCTTGTAGTATAAAAACCATCCGCCAGCACCAACACCAAAAAACAACTGTCCAAAAATGAGATTTTTTTTTTCTTTGGTCCGTAGATCAGATCCAGAAACGGCTTGTCATGGACTGGACCACAAAAAAAGCCTAAAAGAACCAAGGAAAAAGTAGATCTTATCGACAAAACGAGGCAGAAATAAAAAAAAGGAATTCTTGTTCCGAAAAAAAAAGAAACTCGTTATAGTTTTAGGATGGGGATTTAGCCATATTTCGTTTACATGCGAAAAACTAAATAAAGGAATGCAAAGTATCACACTGTTCTCTTCTCTTTTTTAATTTCATCTGCTATAATTCTTTGTATACACGAGCTCTATGTTTACAAATTAAACTCCAAGTAAGGCCCTTTTTCAATTATAGAAAAATGCAGTTCAAATAATATAACCACACCCCGCGAAAAGATTGTTAATGTTCATGGTCCACAGACCCTCTATTGTGTCTTGAGTTCGCCGAGATCGCAAGGTTGGCGAAATAATCTCGGTGTGTGAAATGCGCGCGCGCTAAAACGCAATGGGGTGGGGCTGGGGAGAGATTCGGCGGAACTCGCGCTCCGCGCTCGAAGAAAAATAACTCGCAGCCCAAAAATATACGTCTGTGGAGAGACTATAATGTTCATGATAGTTTCAAGTTTTAAGAGATAAATCATTGCTAAAGCAAAAGTAACAAAGGGAAATAGTCTTCGAGGGGTAGGGGTTATGTCTTCCCATGTGCCCCCAAAATTATTTCCTGTCTCCAATTTTTCCCTAAACGTTTATGCATTATGCGCCTGGTTTCCATTTTCCACAAAGTTCCCTTAGGCTTCCTCCCAGCACAATCCAACCGTATCCCCATTGAAAATGACCACTCCTCTGGAAACCCGCATAGTTCACATGGAAGCTCCTTTACAAGGTGTTAAGTGAATTACATGTAAACGAAATAAATTCAATTAGGAACAGCGTATGCAAGTATGTCACGGAAAACAGATAACATCGCCTTTGTCTTAGCTAAGTATGTTTTTTCACTTTTTAAGTGCTTAAATTTACCAGTTGATTTTCAATTTCTTTTGCGAATCTCTTCAGTCATTTTTCCTAATTTCCTAATGACGATGTAAGTATAAATCAATGTAAAGTCACGATCAGATAAAGGTTGTTTGTTTACTTTGCTCTTGCCTACTTTAGCTACTGTTCACTAAGTACATTTTGACACTTCTTGCCCGCCCACATTTTACGTGGGAAATTGAGTTTGGGTTCTCACCGTAACGAAGATGTCGCTCTTGGCCTTCCTAGTTATTTGCGTTCACTTGATGGCTTTTACGACAATAGCTTCCCAGAGTCATGGCTCAGAGTTGAAAGCGAAGAGATCATCTAACAGTTCCGAAGGCCCTGGCGGTGTAAGCTTACATTCGTACATGAAACAATTGTATCGCACACGAGCGCAAGGTAATGGAAATGGCAGTTTTACCATCTCGTTAGGGGCCCAGAAAATTGTTGCTACTTCAATTCGTGGTTTTGAACCGGAGAGAAGCGGTAAGTACTCTTAAAACCCATAAATATTAAGAAACTTATTGAGAAACTTGCAGATCTTTTTGTTTAATGTAGGGTGAAGTTGTGTCAATGCCGCTCACTGAGCTGAATATAAACGTTTTATACATAATGTGTATTCCATCTTAGCCAGTGTTACTGTTCCCCATATTTTAGTCCGTAATTAAAAAGGTCAAGTTGTTGTAAAGCTTTTAAATCATCTGCGGTTATCAGTTTGCACGCAAAATACTGCGGAGTGCTGCAATTCGGGCGTTAAGACCAGGCCGAGGGAGTTAAAATTGACTTACTCTGACTATTACTTAAGAACAACTTTTAGCTTTTTGATCTACATGAAACTGCTCCCACGCACGCATACACGCCAGGTCGAAGGAGGTGTACGCGCATTTCAGTGTACGTGTTTTAAAACAGGGCCTTTGCGTGTAGACCTATACACGAATAATCTTTTCCTTTTCTAGAAGTAAAAAGACGTTTACAATGACGATGTTTACAACAACATTTTCTTACAGGGACCAAATGGCAAGGTTCAACCATCCAAATGCAGTTTCAGTTAGGAAACGCCTTCAACGATGACTCATTAGTGGAAGCACAACTGATTGTAACATCTAAACAAGGAAGTTTGTGGATGAGCCGCAAATTTATCGTCAGTGTTTACCAACCCATTTTGGCGCCAAATGACACGAAACCTTTGGATTCCCGTTCTTTCCCGCGCAGGGCAAATGTTGAGTTTGGACTGAACGTGACACGTGCTGTGAAGGTTTGGAGTATTACAACAGCGAAGACCTACACATTACAGGTATGACTTAGATTACTAGATATTCAATATTTCTGGTTCCTGTCCAAGGAATATGTTTTAACCTTCAAGTGATCCATTCATTTCTCATGACTTGTTAGGATATTTTCAAGATCGATTTTTTTTTCTACAAGAAGGTTTTTCATTTATTAGAACTGTAAAGACAAATTTCATGCTGACTCTCTTGAGACTTACTTTCCTTGCCCTCTATTACAATATCCCATGCACTGATATCAATGACTGACCCAACCCTTTATCCTTCACCCCATTCCTCCCTCTATCCCCAGGTCTCTTCTTTCAGCTCTTACTCTCCCTCTTGCTTTCTCTTTCCCTCTCTCCCTTTTTACCCTTGCTCGCTTGCTTTCCTCCTCCTCGCCTTCCTTCCTTCCTTCCTCCTTTCCTTTCATACTTGCCTATCTCCATCTTGCCCCTCTCTTCCCCTTCTTCCTTCTTTCCTCTCACCCCCCCCCCCCATTCCCAATCACCCTCTATAAATATATTTTCTTCATTCTTGTAGTTAAAGATAGAAGATTTGGCTCGACGCAATAGCACCAAAGCTTCTGTGTTACATGTGTGGAGGTCGATCAAGCATGGCCATCAACATGGACCTTTCCTAGTATTGTACACTCATTCCAAGCACGTAAATGCCAAGGATGAGATTTGGAAGTTGGTGACACTCAACCCTCATGCTGTAACTCCGACACCAGACAACACCACTGTCGGGAAGGAAAATAAAGACATCACTCAGAGTGATGGCCAAACTCCAAGGCACCCTTCCTTGACTTGCTCTCAGGTGTCATTTGCCATCAAAATAAAAGACTTTTACAGTAACATTATCATGCCGCAGATTGGCTATGTTAACTACTGTGATGGCTATTGCTATTTTCCAATCCAGAATCACTTGACACCCACCACTCATGCTGTTATTTGGGCATTGTGGTGGAAAAGACATAGTTCTGATATCTACACACCCAGGAGACCGTTATGCATTCCATCTAAGCTAGGCACCATAACTGTCATCCTCTCTGATCCTGAAACAGACCAGCCAGTACAGAAAGAGTGGCAGGAATTTTCAGCCGAAGAGTGCGGCTGTCGTTAGTGTTTTAATCCACAGTGGAGTTTAGTCATTGTGTTATCCAGTTCAGAATTCCCTTGAGGATGAGGTTCAAAGGTGGGGAGAAGGGAGTGTTGTCAGTGGTGGGGAAAGGGGGAGAGGAGGGGTGGGGGGGTTAGGTGAGGGGTGTGGTGAGGTAATCCCAGAGGTGGGTAAAGGGAGAGTGTTGTGGGGGAGGGAGAAATGTTCCCTGAGTAAAGTGACCCATTTACCCCTGTTTATGAATGTTTTCCCCAGGGAATTTTGTGTTTAGTTTTTCCACAGTTCTTGCTTCATTTGAAAAAAAAAATTTATGTTGTGGCTTACAGCCCTAGAGAAAGTCTCGGTATTATTCAGTGTAGTAGTAATATTGAGTTGATTTGTTTTGAGAGACTCCTTAACTAGCATGATGTACTGTTCTTTGGCATATACTAACACATATCGCAGTTTCATCTGAACTGTATCATGTTTTATTGCAAGGATCATTGATGATTATTAATATGAAATGTGTTTATTTAAAGTGTTTACAACTACAGTTCAATACCGATGCAGTCGGAATCTGAAAAATCACGCATTTAAGGGCTGTTTCTTTGTTTGCTATGACAGAGTGCTTGTCTGAATAGTTGTCAGAATGCCAGAAAGTAAAGAACTCTAGAAATAGCCATAAACCAATCAGAACGTGTGATCCGCGATCCGTAATACGTGAAAAGCGCGGGAAATGTCACATGATTCAAATTGGTTTAGGTTTTTGCAAACCGGCATCTTTGGTGTGATTTGTTAGAACTGGTTTCACGCATGTATGACATCGGTTATAGAACACTAAAGCACAAATGCACAGTAAAGAAACACTCTATAGTCATCGTATAAGAGAGATAAGCAAACCAAGTTGGATTCCGTTGAATTAAAATAGTAAACCGCTGTTTAGACTAGAACGCTTAGGCTAAGCTAGTTCTACTCTCCTGCAATAGAATTTGTAAACCGATCAACGATATCTACAGTCGTTCTCGTTTAGTAGCACTAGAGAGTAACGCAAATCATTATGTTAAATAAGGGTAAAAATAACAGTAATGAAGAAAGTACATGCAAAAAGTACGAGTAATAAAATTGCGTTATGCTTTATCATAAGGAAATCTATTCCCTGTTGAAACCGAGGCTGTTCAATACCATTTTACGCGGAGAAACCGTTTCGTCAACGGTTTGTGCAAATGGCAACCAAAAAACCCTTTGGGGTATTGAGTTCCGTCCGGATTGGCCATTTACCAAACTTAACAACTCCCAATTTACTGAAAGCAGGGCTGGATCTAGGTTTTCCATGAGTGATTTGCACCAACTTAACTAGGGGGTTTGGGGCCATGGTCCCCAAGAAACTTTGAAATTTAGTTGCCTCAGAATGCAATTTTCCTGCATTCTGAGAAGTTTGGAAACATTCGAGTGATTTCTGGAAATCATTTGAACTACTCTGTGTCCAACCCTGGAAAGAACTCGACGATGAGTTCAACCAGATCACAATTCCAAGATGGCGATTGGAACTGGTGTAGAATTGCAAATAGTAAGCACATTTTCCATTCGGATATTTCGCCGCAAGAAATTTTGGACTACCTTTCAAGACGCTCCGTATATTTCGGAAACTTCCGCTCGGTTGAGGTAAAATTGACTTGGCAATTACATTCTGACCGAAATTTCCGGAATTTTGAGGGTAAATAGTTAGAAACCTGAACAAGTCGATTTCTGTTTGTTGTACGTCAATTTTACCATAGATTACAGTAAAGCATTCCTCACTGAAAACTACGTTCTATCTGCGAAGAGTTCACTTACTTGTAACTCTTAAAGCACCAAACAAGGCTAAATTTTATCTTTTCTCAAGATATCAATACACTGTCAATTTGACTGGTGATGATGCACCTCTAAATTCTCATACAACAATCAGTGAGGAGCTTAGTGCTGAAAGATTTAAACACCAGTAACGCCGACAACTGAGAATGCAGCCCAATGCTGAGGACTTCGTGTGTTGTCTTTTGCTTGAAGAATCTTCATGGCCTTCTGTAACGACACCGCAGCATCACGGGAAGCCTTGTATTCTCGGTAAAAGGATGTCATGAGTTCACAAGCGGATCGGTCGTCAATCTTCCAGAGCGTGACAATCACGCAAGCCGCGCCAGCCGCCAGAAATGCGCGTGACAGACCTATAAAGAGAGGCAGAAGTCATTGCTTAAAAGTTTGAAGATAGTGGCGAGACACGTACACGAGCAAGACACACTTTTTAGGTGGATGCATATAAATGTACTTGCCAAACACCAGGTGCCTTATTTAATGGGTCTCTGTGCATGACGATAGACGTCTGTGTAAGAGGCAAAGGGGAGAGAGAGTTTACTTTTGATCCGTAATAGCCGTTTAGAAATGTCCGTTTTTACAACTGTTTAACTCGTCCAAACTCGAACTGCTCTGAAGCCTGAGTTTCAGCAGTCTCATCTGGTGGCTTCCTCCCTCTGCAACAGGCAACAGGAAGGGACGGCAGGTATTCAGCTTCTGAGGTGGATGCAAGATTTTAGAGAAGGGATTTCGAGACACGGACTACCGAAGGCAGTCACCGTAGGGGGTCCAGGGGCATCTTCCCTCCAAAAAGTTTTAAAATTACACCAGAATTGATTTTTTAATAATTAAAAAAACTCACCCAGTACTCCATCTCCTGTCACTTTACCCAGTCCCGTTTCACAGCAGCTTAGTACCACAAGTTCAGCATTTAGTTCCATACCTCTCACTTCCTCGGCCGTCAGAATACCGTCACACTCGAGCCCAGACTTCGCCAGTACAATGAGGCCCTTCATGCTAAAATCGCCGTGGGAGTCTGCGTCGTCAATAATAGCGTGCGTGGCAAAGTGTAGTATTTTATGCTTTGGCATGGCTGCCATCACATCCTTCTTCTTGGCACGTGAGCCTATAAACACTTGTGACTCCGGCGAATCAATAATC
Organism: Orbicella franksi; assembly: GCF_964199315.1. Classification (NCBI taxonomy): domain Eukaryota; kingdom Metazoa; phylum Cnidaria; class Anthozoa; order Scleractinia; family Merulinidae; genus Orbicella; species Orbicella franksi. The sequence continues at coordinate 2,516,456 of NC_138158.1, read as the reverse complement.
TCGTTGATCATGCGCACTTCACCCTGAGAGGAGGGAAGCTGGGGAAGCTCTTCGAAAGGCATTGTGGGATTTCCGACCGCGAGAAGACTCTCAGTTCAAAAGGCGCTGGGGTGTATTTGGGGCTTTCACGAGAGGTGCAGGCTAGTTCGAGAAAGTGGATCGCTGGACGAGATAACAAAATCTTCCATGATGTAATGATCTCTGGCGTCGCCTTGCAGAGCAGCAAAGGGAACTTTGAGCAGGAAATCTTGAGGAATGAAAGTAACTCGTGGATTCTCATCCTTAGATGGCAGGAATTCCACAATGGGCTCTATCAGGACCTTGTGAAGCTGGCTTAGCATTGGTCTCCACGGGTCCAGTTCAGGGTCACTCTCACGTTCATCATGTTTTCTTGAATGCTTATCTGGGGGCTCAGACACGACGTCATTAAAAGGACCTGGCACAGTTGCCTCAAAAACGTCATCACTTGCTGTCACAGAAGCCAACTCATCATTCTCTACTTCAATACGACTTTCACTAGATGTCTCTTTGCTAGCTGTTTCTAGTTTTGAATCAACGCTCGAGGACTTAGATACGCTATCATGAGAAAACGTGCTTTCAGGGACGTCACAACTTGAATTCACAGAATTCTTCTCTACTTCAGTCTGAATTTCACCTTGTAGTGGAGTTTTAGACCCTTCGCCGTGTTGTGTTTGCAGCTGCGGGACAATACCTTCAGAGGGTTTAAGGGTTTCCTCCTGACTTTCAAAGGGTTGTGGAGATTCCTCAGAATTGGCATCCATTGCATCAGAAGCGGCAGTTTCCTCCTTTAATTCGCTCTGGCTCAGTGACCCACAGAAGGAGGCTTCTGACAAGTCATCTCTCTTCGAAATGTCCTGCTCTTCTTTCGTTTCTGTTTGTGAATTTTCTTCGTTATTCTCCGAGTAGATCCCGTCAGTTGCGCCTGGTTGTGCTGTGGTTGTTTCTTTCAGTGCACACGATGCTTGCTGGTCTGTTGATTTGGGCTCAAGGTTAAAATTCTTGTCAATGTGGGTGTCACTTTCGTGTAAAGTTGTGTCGCTCTGAAAACTAGGTCGATGATGTAATCCCTCTTCCCGATCCAAACTGAGATTTTTTCCATTCTCGGTGTTAGTTAGACTCAGGCCTGATGCAAACATGTGTTCGAGTCTTTTTAGCGAGTTCAACACGTCTTCGCTTTGGAGAGTTGTCACGTGCACTTTCGCCTCCCTGGAGACGCTATGGTGCTCTTCGCCTCTGAGGATTTTGCCCAGGTCCTTTATTTGGGATGGCTGACCCATGGACCGCCTAAGGGACACCAGAAATTCATCATTGACTTCAACCTTAGTATCCCGGATGCCATGCTTCAGACGAGATTTACTGAAATCGAGGCTGCCAGATCGATGCAATACCCATGCGTAGACCCAACTGTAGAACGCTCCAGACTCGTCAAATTCTTTCACCACGGAGTAAAAAACCAACGTTGTGGAGAGTTTACGACTGACTTCCAGCAGGTTATTGAAGGATTCTTCTATAAATTCTTCATTCAGAGAAGTCGTTTCTTTTTCAGCGGATTTATCTCCGTGTAATCGCTTACGAACAATTTCGGCCAGTGCTCTTCCTCGGCTGGTATCCGCCAATACTAACGCCTCTTTATACTTCAGTTGGGCGACGAGAACAACTTGTAACAGGTTGTATGCTTCGGCTTGATTCTTCTCAAAATTCGAAAGCTTTGATTTGTCTTCCTCGCCGATCTGTGCACGGATCTTTTCCAGGGTTTCAAACGCGTTGAGAATGGATCTCTCTGCTTCTGGTAGCTTTCCACTCAGCAGATAATCCATTGCTAACTGATGCTGTATGATGGCTACTCCACCGATGTCCATCCGTCTTTCAGCATTGTCTCTGTATTTTATATGGCAAGCGATAGCGTCTTCGAATCTTTCCAACGCTCTGTAAACTGTGCCTAGATTTCCCCACGCCATTACTTCTGCGGCAAAATTGCTGGCCTTTCGAGACACATCCAGAGCAATTTGAAACATGGCAACGGCTTCTTCGTTGTAGCCTATTGTTGTATAAAGCTCTCCAATTTTGTTGAATGCTATGCCCGTGCGAGAAAAGTCGCCTACCTGCTCAGAAAGAGAGTATTCAATGAACTGGTACACTACAGAATCGTCAAACTCCTCAGGATTGTAAAACTTCAAGAAGCCAATTTCACCGCAGGAGATTGCGAGGCCGTGAATATCTCCTCTGTTCAAAGCGAAGTTGTGATGAATTGTGTGAAGTATTTCCGCATCTTTGTATCTGACGACGAAATGCATAAATGCGAATGTAAATCTTAAATCGTTTATTTAGGAAATTTACAAAAGGTGGTTTTCCTCTTGTTCTATGAGCGCTTGCTGGATTTTGTCACTAACAAGGACTGGTTGAATTACTACGCGAGTTTTCTGGCTCAAGTCTTGAGTTGTTTGCGTACTAAATCTGCTGAATCCTGGGCAGAACTATTGGAACTGTTGGACTTTCCTCATGGGCATGAGGTGTTGGCTGCTGGTCTGCAGTCTTTTAATGAATAAAATTTCTGACGTAGCATTGACAAGTTGTTGCGGATATTTCAGCCAAGAGAGCAATACTTTCAAGCGGTCGCATTCTTTACATAAACGGTACGTACGATCAAGCATAGCATTACCAGCCCTCGTTTAAGCGCGAATCAACATGGCTCTGGTAGTGGAGTAAGAGACCCGTGTTTGTACGTTTTACTTTAACTTTGGTCTCGATTTGAGGGGCTCTGTTCAATAGCTACATACCAAGAATGAGAGGCAAACCATTGCTCTCTGTTTCCATGGTGAGTTTAGCTGAGGAGTGGCAGTCGTCAGTCTTGAATTGTCAGTAACAAGATCCAGCAAGTATTTAGGAAATTGCTGTGAAATGCTAAACTTTTTCCCGTCATTTCTGTGTGAAGGTGTTCTGAATTAGCTAACATGAACAGTTGTAACGCGTTACTCTCGCATTTTTATTCATATTCGATAAGCATTGAAATTTGCGTGTTTAAAAGTCGATGTTACGCCGTGACTTTGAAGGATATAAGAACATTGCGATAACTCGCACGTAATCAATGACTCACCTTCCTTCCGATCTGAAAACATTGCCCAGCTTACCGGAGCAGCTCGACACAAGCCCGACATCGTTCACTTTTTTTTTGCCAGATCCAGTGCCTCCCGAAGATACTCTTTAGCTCGGCCCCAGTCTGCCGCAGAATTGCAGGCAGCACCATAGTAATATAGGTAAAGAGCTCTTGTGTGCTTTCTCATGGTAGTTTTAATCACCATCAGCGGCTCGAAGTAGGTGTTAATGGCCTCTTTTAGTTCCCCAAGATCGAGCAGACAGATTGCAAGGTCTATCTTAGCCAAGGTTTCTTTGTCAAAATTCTTCATAGACAGAGAAATTTCCCAGGCCTTCTTATACAACTGTTCCGCCTTGCTTCGTTCTTTAAACAGACGATGTATCGACCCCAGATTCAGACAAGCATCAAATAATAGCGGCGCTGTCAGAAGAGCATCTGTGGAAAATAACATCAAAAAAGCCGTACCAAATCAGCAGAAGTTACTCCTTAGAAATTATGCGGCCTGGGGACTCCTTGACGGCAAGGAATGCTCGTCAAACCTTTTAAAGGTTTTAAACGGATGCGTGTTTTGGTACCAGTCTGGATGATCAATTTCTAGAAAAGACCATGGCACGTTACCAAAGACTGGCTGGTACTCTGGGGAAAAGGGTTTTTTACAATCACATTTCTGTACAGTTGCAGTGGTCGTAATGCGATCTTTCTCCCCTGTTGGGTGTAGCGGCTCTCCCAGGCGTTCAGTTGGTTAATGCACAGCGCGAAAAATGGCGCACGAAAAAATAAGGGAGAGGCGCGGCGCGGGAAGGCGAGAGAACTCCCACTAAGCCTCTCTGTCCGTTACTTCACTCCGCTGTTTTTTGCACTGCGCCCCCACTAACTGGAAGCCTGGAAGAGGCTGTCCTGGTGGAAGAATGCGAGACAAGTCCAAAGGCTGTCTGTACTATGAGGATCCCCTCTTTTCTCTTGGTACATCACGCGAGAAACATAAAAGAAACGTGATGTAAAATCACCGGCTGGTGTTGGTGTAGTCTGTCCCAGTCTCGCTTCTTTTTCGTTTCTCACTCAATGAATTTAAATCTTGCGCGCATTTTTAACCAATTTCATTGAAATTCAGTAACGTAAATAAAAAGAGTAAATTTTCACGGATTTTTTTTGGCGGGAGTTTGTTTTGACGGAATTTGATTCTCGCGGGTCGATGGAAAATCCGCGAAATTCGCGAAAATTAGATCCCACGGAAATTTCATGCCACACGGTAAACCTTCCTGTCACGTAACGATCATTACGTGCGTGACAATCCAAATATTAACCGCAGGACAAAAGCAGAAGTAGCCAAATCTCTTCTTATATTTCCTGACAAGATCATTTGTTCTTTAAATTTGTCCCTAGTATAAAGACAACAGAAATACGAAGAAAATTTCAACTTAACGTACCCAAACCCCTTTCAGTTGCTGTCTGTCGACTCGCATTCTCCGATGAGTACTCCGCAATGGTTTCGTTGAATAATCTCTGAGCTGTCTCTAGAGCGGCTTTCCATGGCCCGGTTGCGATCTGAACTTGGAAGAGTTTGTTTATGATCGCGAATTTCTGTTGTTTATTCTCGGCCTTGTTAAGCATGTATTCCGAGATAAGTGAAGCTGTTGGCAGGTTTTTACTCATGTTCTCTTGCGCTAGTTTGAAGCTTCTGGGAAATGACCACACTTCCGCTTTCACGTTCTCCAGTACATCTTCTTGAGCTGACGGAAGCTTTGATCGCAGTTCATCAAGTCCCTGTATAGCGAGATCTTGGTGCTCTGGTGCTAAATATTCCACGATCGATTTCACCTTTAGGTCTCGATTAAAAGAAAAGATTTAAAGATTGTAAAATTCACAAAAATTTAGCCGCCCAGGCGGAAATGTTTTCGTTTTTGCCAAACCCACTTGGAACTCTGGGATGAATGAATGAGAGGAGTCTGGAAACTAAATTGAAACCATACTAAGAAATCTTCAGTATTTGGTGGAGAAAATCACTCGTTCACGTATTTACGAGAACAGATACTGGAAGGAACACGTCACGCCGTGTATATTTTGACACAAAAATCTGTCTTAGCTTTTGTGTCCAGGTAAACAAAGCTTTTTAGTATAATTCTCCCGAATTTTCAGAGGTGAATATAAGACTTGGGCATTCTGATTGGTCGAAAAGCTCGGCTTGTGACGCTATATGCGGTGAACATAACATTTTTGAGACCTGGTTACTATGCTCGCCACCTTTGCCATCTCGGTAAGTAAACATGGTGGACAGTTTGTAAATGAAATTTTCATTTATTAACAACTCCGCAATCATTGACCAAGGAGATCATCGCATTAGAAAGACACTAGAATCATGGCACACGGCAAAAACTGTTGAGGTTGATAATAACTCATGCCCACTCCCAAGACAATACAACATTCTTTTAAACAAACATTAATTTCAGCACTTTCAACATTCTTCTAATTGAACACTCTTTATAGTGCAGTCATTTTAAATTCATGCGATTTACTGTCTATCCTCAAATATTTAACGTTTCATTTTATCAGAAATTTTTATCTGTTGAAGACAGTAGACCGGCTGTCAAAAGCTTATGTTTTCAAACATTTTTTTAGCAGAGAAGGCTATATCCTATATTATCATGATCAATCCTGGTATTTTTACGTAACCTATTGTGTCACGAAAATGATAACAACGTGTTCACCAATGATTGGGCAGTTTTTTGATACCATGATTGAAGCATCAAATGATAAAGAGTGGTTATAGCGACCCATTAAAATCTAGGTGCTGGAAACTGTTTTGAGCCACCTTAAAAACTGAATGGAAAACAACCAGTGAGGAGAGTTAAAATTTGGAGCTTAGTGCCGAACGATTTAAACACCAGTAACGCCGACAATGGAGAACGCAGCCCAGTGCTGAGGACTTCGTGTGTTGTCTTTTGCTTGAAGAATCTTCATGGCCTTTCGTAACGATACCGCAGCATCACGGGAAGCCTTGTATTCTCGGTAAAAGGCCGTCATGAGGTCACAAGCGGATCGGTCGTCAATCTTCCACAACGTGACAATCACGCAAGCGGCGCCAGCCGCCAGAAATGCGCGTGAAAGACCTGTGTAAACAGAACCAGGTGTTATTTCTGAACTCCGTTTAATACGATATGAACACGCCTATATTAAGAGTCGCTACGGGACTGCGTACACGATCAAAATAAGCGCTTCCCGACCCAGCACTTCTCAGGTGTACACATAACGTACCTCCCGAATATCGGGTACCTAATATCCGCATGAGTCTCTGCGCATGAGTTCAGTCCTTGAACTCACCCTTCCCTTCCCTTAATAGGAGTTGAAGAGGGAGTCTAGAATTAACTGCATCCGCATGCTCAAAGTAAGCCAATCAATTGGTGTCGACGAACGCGCTAAGATTTAGTTGTTCAACTACCCGAACAAGCAAGAGACTTAAATACAAGAATCAAGGTCGCAAAATGCGTTCAAGTCCAATTAATAACGAATATGTACTAAAAGTCCTAACTGAACTAGGCTGATATCAACTGGGCTAGAGTTGCTGGTGCCTTGGGTTACAAGCAGTCCCTCTTTCGCTTAGTCCGTCGTGCGTGACGAGAAAGAAAACCGCGAGAAAAGAATGGCCGCGCGAAATCCTGAGGGTGACTCGACAAGAGGATTTCACGCCACCATTATTTCGTCGTTGTTTATTTATGGTCTCGCTCCACGGACTAAGCGAAAGAGGGACTACTCGTAGTCCTACTGGTGCTTCAGCTGAAAGGACTTTTTTAATGATTCAAAAACTTACCCAGTACTCCATCTCCTGTCACTTTACCCAGTCCCGTTTCACAGCAGCTTAGTACCACAAGTTCAGCATTTAGTTCCATACCTCTCACTTCCTCGGCCGTCAGAATACCGTTACATTCGAGCCCAGACTTCGTCAGTACAATGAGGCCCTTCATGCTAAAATCGCCGCGGGAGTCTGCGTCGTCAATAATAGCGTGCGTGGCAAAGTGTAGTATTTTATGCTTTGGCATGGCTGCCATCACATCCTTCTTCTTGGCACGTGACCCAATAAACACTTGTGACTCCGGCGAGTCAATAATCTCGTTGATCATGCGCACTTCGCGCTGGGCAGAGGGAAGCTGGGGAAGCTCTTCGAAAGGCATTGTGGGATTTCCGACAGCGAGAAGACTCAGTTCAAAAGGCGCTGGGGTGTGTTTGGGGCTTTCACGAGAGGTGCAGGCTAGTTCGAGAAAGTGGATCGCTGGACTGGTCGAGATAACAAAGTCTTCCATGATGTAATGATCTCTGGCGTCGCCTTGCAGCGCAGCAAAGGGAACTTTGAGCAAGAAATCTTGAGGAATGAAAGTAACTCGTGGATTCTCATCCTTAGATGGCAGGAATTCCACAATAGGTTCTATGAGAACCTTATGAAGCTGGCTTAGCATTGGTCTCCACGGGTCCAGTTCAGGGTCACTCTCACGTTCATCATGTCTTCTTGAATGCTTATTTGAGGACTCAGACACGACGTCATTAAAAGGGCCTGGCACATTTGCCTTGGAATCACTAGCTGTCACAGAAGCCAACTCATCATTCTCTACTTCAATACGACTTTCACTAGATGTCTCTTTGTTGGCTGTTTCTAGTTTTGAATGAACGCTCGGGGGCTCAGATACGCTATCAAGAGAAAATGTGTTTTCAGGGACGTCACAACTTGAATTCACAGAATTCTCCTCTACTTCAGTCTGAATTTCACCTTGTGGTGGAGTGTTAGACCCTTCGCTGTCTGGTGTTTGCAGCTGCGGGACAATACCTTCGCTCTGGCTCAGTGACCCACAGAAGGAGGCTTCTGACAAGTCTTCTCTCTTCGAAACGTCCTGCTCTTCTTTCGTTTCTGTTTGTGAATTTTCTTCGTTATTCTCCGAGCAGGTCCCGTCAGTTGCGCCTGGTTGTGCTGTGGTTGTTTCTTTCAGTGCACACGATGCTTGCTGGTCTGTTGATTTGGGCTCAAGGTTAAAATTCTTGTCAATGTGGGTGTCACTTTCGTGTAAAGTTGTGTCGTTCTGAAAACTAGGTCGATGATGTAGTCCCTCTTCCCGATCCAAACTGAGATTTTTTCCATTCTCGGTGTTAGTTAGACTCAGGCCTGATGCAAACATGTGTTCCAGTCCTTTTAGCGAGTTCAACACGTCTTCGCTTTGGAGAGTTGTCACGTACACTTTCGCCTCCCTGGAGACGCCAGGGTTCTTTTCGCCTCTGAGGATTTTGCCCAGGTCCTTTATTTGGGATGGTTGACCCATGGACCGTCTAAGGGACACCAGAAATTCATCATTGACTTCAACCTTAGTATCCCGGATGCCATGCTTCAGACGAGATTTACTGAAATCGAGGCTGCCAGATGGATGCAATACCCATGCGTAGACCCAACTGTAGAACGCTCCAGACTCGTCAAATTCTTTCACCACGGAGTAAAAAACCAACGTTGTGGAGAGTTTACGACTGACTTCCAGCAGGTTATTGAAGGATTCTTCTATAAATTCTTCATTCAGAGAAGTCGTTTCTTTTTCAGCGGATTTATCTCCGTGTAATCGCTTACGAACAATTTCGGCCAGTGCTCTTCCTCGGCTGGTATCCGCCAATACTAACGCCTCTTTATACTTCAGTTGGGCGACGAGAACAACTTGCAACAGGTTGTATGCTTCGGCTTGATTCTTCTCAAAATTCGAAAGCTTTGATTTGTCTTCCTCGCCGATCTGTGCACGGATCTTTTCCAGGGTTTCAAACGCGTTGAGAATGGATCTCTCTGCTTCTGGTAGCTTTCCACTCAGCAGATAATCCATTGCTAACTGATGCTGCATGATGGCTACTCCACCGATGTCCATCCGTCTTTCAGCATTGTCTCTGTATTTTATATGGCAAGCGATAGCGTCTTCGAATCTTTCCAACTCTCTGTAAACTGTGCCTAGATTTCCCCACGCCATTCCTTCACCTGCGACGTTGCTGGCCCTTCGAGAGACATCCAGTGCAATTTGAAACATGGTAACGGCTTCTTCGTTGTAGCCTATTGTTGTATAAAGCTTTCCAATTTTGTTGAATGCGATGCCCGTGCGAGCAAAATCACCCACTTGTTCAGCAAGAGAGTATTCAATGAACTGGTACATTACAGAATCGTCAAACTCCTCAGGATTGTAAAACTTCAAGAAGCCGATATTACCGCAGGAGATTGCCAGGCCATGAACATCTCCTCTGTTCAAAGCGAAGTTGTGATGAATTGTGTGAAGTCTCTCTGCATCTTTGTATCTGAAACGAAGGAATGTATACATGAGAATTTAAATCTTAAATTGCTATTTATAGCCTGTGAACAGGTTCTCTAGTTGAGGATGGGGCGAAGAGAAGGAGAGAAGAAAGAGAAGAGGAGAGAGGAACGCCCCAACCCCACCCCATTCCCCCGTCGACCACTTCACTCACAGCCAACCCTTTCAGCCGCGGCCAGATCCAAGTAGCCGGAGCCTGTTCACAGGCTGTGTTATTGAGGACACAGCTGTGAAATAATAAGCTTTTTGCCCTCTCATTCGAAGGTGATCCGAATTAGCTAACTCAAACGGTTTCAATGCAGTCCCCTCGCATAATTGTTTGTTTTCGATTAACATTAAAATTTGTCGGTGTACGAGTACGTTTTGATATCCTGATTCTTGGTAGCCTAATTTTGAAGAATATAAGGACATTGCAACTCTCACGCGATCAATGACTCACCTTCCTTCCGATCTGAAAACATTACCCAGCTCACCACAGCAGCTCGACACAAGCCCGACATCCTTCACTTCTTTTGCTAGATCCAGGGCCTCCCGGAGATACTCTTTAGCTCTGCCCCAGTCTGCCGCAGACCGGCATGCACCACCATAGTAGTGTAGATAAAGAGCTCTTGTGTGCTTTTTCATGGCGGTTTTAAACACCATCAGCGGCTCAAAGTAGGTGTTAATGGCCTCTTTTAGTTCTCCACGATCGAGAAGGCAGACTGCAAGATGTATCTTAGCTAAGGTTTCTTTTTTAAAATCCTTCATGGACACAGCAATTTCCCAGGCCTTCTTATACAACTGTTCCGCCTTGTTTAGTTCTTTAAGCAGACGATGTATCGACCCCAGATCCAGACAAGCATCGAATAATTGCGGCGCTGTCAGAAGAGAGTCTGTGGAAAATAACATCAAGAAAACAAATCAGATCGGCAAAATTGAAGTGAGTCCAGAGCAATACCATTACCAATTTTCTGGGAGACTCCTTGACAGTAGGGAATGCTCGTCAAACCTTTTAAGGGTTGTAAATTAATGCGTATTTTGGTACCAGAGTGTTCCGGCACTGATTTACAGGAAAGGCTATGGCACACTTCCCAGGATTAGCTGTTACTATAGTCCGGAAAAAACTGAAATTTTAAAATCACAGATCTTCCTCCCTTCTTGGGGGTAGTCTCTTCTGGGCCGTTTCAGTTAGTTGGGGCGCACGAAAATTGGCGCACGCAAAATGGCGCACGAAAAAATAGGGGAGAAGCGCGGTGCGAAAAGTCACGCGAACCTGAGAGAGCGGCGGAAATCGAACCTACGCGGCAAGGGAAGAGAACTTAATGTTCGTTTGCTCCTCGCACTAAGCGTCTCTCTCCCTTATTTCACTCCGCTGAATTTTGCACTGTGTCCCAACTAACTGAACGCCTGGAAGGGGCTATCTTGGTGGAAGAATGCGAGACGAGTCCAAAGGCTGTCTGTACTATGAGCATCCCCTCTTTTCTCTTAGTCCATCGTGCAAGAAACATGAAAGAAACGTGAAGCTAAATTTCTCAGCCTCGCTTCTTTTTCGTTTCTCAGTCAATGAATTTAACTCTTGCAGGGGTTTAGTATGAACTTGATTGACACCATGACTTAGCGTGACTTGATAACGCCCGTTTTTAGGGATTCTCGGAAAAGTTCCGAAATCCCTCTGGTCACGTAGCAACCTTTGTGTGCGTGACTGATCAACTGAACTGATCGACATGCACGAAAGCGGAAGTAGACAAATTCCCTGACAAGATTGACGACAAGATCATATGTTCTTTAATTTGGTCCCTGATCTAAAAGCAAAAACAGAAATACGACGAAAATTTCAATTTAACGTACCCAAACCTCCTTCAGTTGCTGTCTGTCGACTCGCATTCTCCGATGAGTACTCCGCAATGGTTTCGTTGAATAATCTCTGAGCTGTCTCTAAAGCGGCTCTCCATGGCCCGGTTGCGATCTGAACTTGGAAGAGTTTGTTCATGATCGCAAATTTCTGTTGCTTGTTCTCGGCCTTGTCAAGCATGTATTCCCAGATAAGTGAAGCCGTTGGCAGGTTTTTACTCATGTTCTCTTGCGCTAGTTTGAAGCTTCTGGGAAATGATAACTCTTCCGCTTTCACCTTCTCGAAGACATCCTCTTGAACCGACGGAAGCTTCGATCGCAGTTCATAAAGTCCCTGTATAGCGAGATCTTGGTGCTCTGGTGCTAAATATTCCATGATCGAGTTCTCCTTTCGATCTCGATACAGAAAGATTAATAAATTTCCACAAATGCAGCCGTCCAGGCCAAAATGCTTTTCGTTACCAAACGCACTTGGAACTCTGGGATGAATAAATGAGAGGAGCTTGGAAACTAAATAGAAATCTAACATGGCGAACCGCACGGTTTCTGATGCAAAAACGGTGAAGGGAACAAATCCTCAGTATTTGGTGGAGAAAATCACTCGTGCACGTATTTATGAGAATAAATACTGGAAGGAGCAATGTTTTGCGCTTTCAGGTAAGTCACGTTGTTTTTAACAATGAATAATTTGACACAGAAATCGGTCTTAGTTTTTGAGGCACAGTGTCCAAGTCATGTACTCCTTCACGCATCAGCTTTTCAGCAAACGGACGTAGAAAGCTTAAGTCGTTGACTTCACTCGGAGATTCAGTAATCAAGTAGAATAATTCTTCATTAAAGATCGGAACGTTGACTGGTTTAATTAATGCTTGATGGGAGACAACCGGATACCATGATCGGATCATAAGTGTTGTATTGTAGAGTAAAATTCTTGTGTTTTGACAATCCAGCGGAGCTGTTGGTGGACAAAGCAATGGAGTTAGATCATGTTGGTGGTACATATGGTGGAAACATCAAACCGACGCCTTTCTTATGCCTGGTGTTAAAAATGCTGCAAATTCAGCCAGAGAAGGAAATAGTTGTGGAGTTCATCAAAAATGAGGATTACAAGTATGATCAAAGCTAAAATATGCATATATAGTACAACTTCACTATCTTGATCTCAGCTATAAGGAACTCCCTGCTATCTCAAACTCAAATTATTTTCACTTGAGTATACTTTTTAGTCGTTTATTCTCAGATATCTTGAACTCCTGTTATCTCAAATTTTCAGGGGGTTGAGATAACAGTATCCAACTGTACAAGAAGGCTGGATCATAAAGAATGAGAGTTGTATAAAACTGAAGCTCTCGCTCATGTTTGAATGCACACTGGCTATTTTGCACTGGTGTTCGCTGTTGAATTAGAAGCTGATCAAGTTTTCCTGAGATTTGGCTTTGTCACTTCTGGGAGTCACACAATATGACTGTGGGGTGACATAATTAAGAAAATTCATATCCATTTCTCATCCGGGATGAGAGTATGATAAGAATTGTCTTAATAATGCCCAAAATATAATTGGCACTTGTTTTCATTGATCCAGGATGGTGATTAAAAAAAAAAAAGAATTGTTTTTTTCCTTGACAGAATTACTAATCATGTTCCCTCAAGCACCTTCCTTGAAGGACCTCCATGTTGTAAACTGGAATAACCCCCCAAAATAATTTAGAAATTAGTGGCATATCTGTTGTTTTCTTCCTCATTCATTCTATGTTACACAGTGGAGAAGTTTTCAGTTTATTGGTGTGAAAAACCAACCCAAAGTAATTACACTGGTCAATCACAAACTGATCGATATTCCAGTGAACCAATCAAAACTCAAAGGAAATAATTTATAGGTGGCTAATGTAAAGAATTGGGAAAATGTGTAAGAGCAAGTGACAATAAATAGTCACTGGTTTTGGTTTACTTCTTATTGGATGACAAAGTGGTGGTGTAGCGCGAGCAAAACCATAGCAAATGCAAGTTCCTTTTGACACGTAAGTGAAAATTGCTTTAACCAATCAGAGTAGTCAAGGTGACACAATGTATGTGAGACTCAATAATGTACCACAGTTACTAGTATGCAGCTCCCATAGAGCAGTAGAAAAGCAACAGACTATTCTTCTTGATTCTTGTCCATATCCTTACTTGTACACCTATTTCACTTCAAGTGATCTTGTCAAGTGAGTTTGTCTTCTTTCTGCCTCTGTAAAGATGTTCATCGCAATGTACAGGACTGGTGTAACTCTCGACAAAGAGTTTGCTGTTATCCTCAGAACTTCCCTTCTACTTTTTGTCTTTGGTGTCAAAATTTGTTAACTCTTTGTTGTTTTAGAGGCTCAAAGTTCTATTTTCTACTGCCAATGTAGGTATGTACGAGCACTGGGAGCCATGTACATGAGGCTTGTAGGGACGTCAATGGATTGTTACAATTACCTGGAGCCACTTTACAATGATTACAGAAAAATCAGAAGGAAAAATAAGATGGGAAGTAAGTTTTCCAATATCAGTATCTTATCATAGAAAAGTGTTGTGCTGTCCTACGGTACACTTTATTTGAGGTTTCTGCAAGCCCAATAACCTGAGGCTTGTGAAAATAACTGTAGATAATATTTGAGATAGTAATGTTTGGGGCTTAGTAGCCTTGCTTAAGTAAAATCTTTTGTAGCCCAAAGTGGCCCACACAGCCAGCTCAGCCTTTTGTAATTTCTGTAGAATGAGTTACTGTGATCCATACAATTTATATTTTTGTGAAAGTTGGGCTGCCAAATATGAAGGGAAAAGAACTTCTGCATAACAACAAGCTGTTTTCTTCTGCACAATGTTTCAAGAAGGCAATTCACTGAAACTAATTTGTCACTTTACTGCAAAATTGGGACAGTTAAAGGTACCAATCACTATTACAACAGACCTCAAATTAATGTGTTGTTCCAGAAAATGTCTATACCTCCCCCATGGAAGGGATTTTTTCTAAGACCCCTACCCCTGTGGAAATTCTAATTAATCTTCGTACATTTTTTAAAATTTTTTGGGCTTACATAAGTCCCCCACCCCTAGGAAATTCCAGTCCCTTCTATGGGGGGCAGGGGAGTGTGGATATTTTCTGGAACTGTACAATCTACTTGAGGTTCAAAAAAAATTTGAAGCCACTGAGTGCTGATTATTTTTACTAACACATGACAAGTGTGGTTTCACTAAATGAGGTTACATTGTTTATTTTAAAAGAAATGGAGCTTTCTCACATGGATGAGTTCATTGATGAGCTGCTTAGAGAAGACAGAGCCTGTGATGTCATTCTGCCTCGCATTCAGGTGAGAGGGGATCACGGTTACTAATCTTATGAATGTAACTATAATCCAAGACGAAAAACTTGAATCCTCCAGTGTTTTTGTAGGGGGTGCGTTAGCCTCATGGTTAGCACCTTGTCCTCCGGATTGAGTGGTCTGAATTTGAGCCCTGGCTGGGAACATCCTGTTGTGATCGTGGAAAGACTCTATACATCTACTCTCACAGTGCCTCTCTTCACCCAGGTGTATAAATGGGCACCAGTGAATTTAATGCTGGGGTTAACCCTGTGATGGACTAGCATCCCATCCAGGGGGGGGGGGGATAGAAATACTCCTACCAGTAGTTGCTCCAGGTGAAAGTATGTGCCGGCATGGTGGACTTTACCTTACCTTACCCCTCGACCGTTGTGTCAGCAAATGATTGTTTTCTTTACCTCTTCCTCCCCACCCTCGAATGCATTGTTGTTTTCCATTCTTTCAACTGTGACAATATGTCCAGGGGTTTCATCAAGGGCCGGGCACCGGGCAGATTGACCAGCTGTAAGGACAACTTTACCTGGCTGGTTTGACCATCTACTGAAAAGTTTTTCTTACAAAGAGGCTCAGTTTTATTAGTTTTGCCCACCTGTGAAAACCAGTTGACCTCCTGCTGAAAACATAATGAAACTGTTGTACAGTACCGCTCAAAAGTAAGTTACCACCTTCTCGTGAGACGAGTATCTCGTCTCGTGAGATGAGACTCTTGTCTCGAGAGATGAGACTTTCGTCTCGCAAGAGCTTTAAAAAACTGTAAGTACGGCTGCCTGAACTTCTCGCGAGATTTTAATAGCCTATTGTACAGCAAACAATGCAGCAACAATGCTGCAAAACTTTGTGTGATCTGACGAAGCTTTGCTTGCGAGTGCCAGCACCGGATTTCCGATGTTTACCACGTTCATGAAAGATGCAACTCCAGAAATTTTTAACTCGCATGGTTTGAGAATGGTATCTGTGAATATATACGATGCAAATTTTTCAGTTTTCAATTGAAAACATATCGTTCATGACTTCCACGGTGTCCAGACCTGTACACTGAAATTGCTTGTTGACATTGTTTTGGGGAAGGAGGTCTTGGCAAGTTGAATAATGGCTTCTCACTGGACACTACAGTTGAACCCCTATTAGGTAGCCATCCTCGGAGAATTGGTAGGAGTTTGTTTACCTTGAATATTTTCACCATCAGGTTAATTTCTTAGTGGACATTGAGTCACTTCAAGACAATCATGATAAATGTGTTTGAATGTTTTTACCACTTGTCACTGTGAATTCTCTTCGGACTCTGATCTGCCATTGACTTTTCCAAAACAAAGTTAATCTATGTGCATTAGATTTTGGGTGGCCTTTTAATAGAGGTAAAGACAATAGAAAAACTCTCATCGGGACGACCAAAAAGTGGCCACGGCAGCTTAATAGAGATGGCTAGTTAATTGGGATTTTATTTACAGTATTTTACTGACAATAATTTTGGGACTTTGATAACTGGCCATTTAACTAGAGGCTGCTGCTTAATAGAGATTCAACTGTATTTTGTTAAGTGTCCCAATGACGATTGTCTTACTTTGTGACTTCAGCTGTGAAAATGGTCGCAGTAAGTCAATGTCTTATGCTGAATTATTTGTTTGAAAAGAGAGTAAGGAGAAATTCAGAATGTAAGAGGATTCAAGAAAAGAGGGAAGACATTTTTTAAATTCACTGCACTCAACTTCAGGTGCCCAGGGTATTTACATGTAGTTGCCACTCTCACCTTCTTGATCAACCTCATCCTTCAAGTATTCGTTCCTTACTGCACAAGCTTGACAAAATGAATGACTCTCTAGAGTTCTAGACTAACAAATTATTGGTTTCTTTTTCAGAAGAGAAATGTGCTTGAGAGTTCCAATCAACTTGAACCAAGGGTAAGAATTAATAATATGACCTCTTTGGTGTTCCATTTTCTTCTTTTAAAGGTTAATTTGCTTATTGCAAAAGTTTTGTTTTTTCATATGAATGTTTTTTTTTTTTAATTTGATATTCTGTACTTCAATTTACCATGGCTCCAATTAGGACACTAGGATTTCTTTTCGCTCATTTTACAAGTATATCTTAGTTAATTTAGTTTATTTTGTACTTTGGCAACAAGTTCGTATTCGGTTGTTGTTCAGTCTCTGTGATTTTCTTTTGATTTACAGAGAAGCCTTCTTGATGATGATTTGGAGGACATGGACTCAGAGTCAGAGGAGGAAGAAGAGAGGCAGGTATGTCAAGAATCTACTTCAAACAACATCAAAGAATCACAATTCTGGTGAATGACAGTCGAACCTCCACTAACGGCCACCCCTTTACGATGGCCATTTTTTTTTTGTCCCGGCGGACGGTTCATACATTCTCTCTTACTTTAACCTCTCAACAACGGCCCTCTCTCCATAACGTCAACGGCAACTTAAGGTCATTCCAGTCCACTGAAATAGAACCTGCTCTGAGATTTTTGTGAAACTTTGCCTTTTGATTGTTTATATTATAGGAACTTAAATTTTAAAATAAAAATGACGGGTCCCCATGTTCGTTTAGGAGCAGCAGCACCTTGTTTATACCCAATAAATCCTTATAATGGCACCATGATTGTAGTCACGATTGCTTGCTAAATTCACGTTTCCGACAATTGTTTTTTGTTCTACACTGAGAATTGGTCCATATTTATTTTACACAGAGAAATTTATTACTCAATTCAAAACAACAGAAAATAACATAATGGCTACTGTTGCCTAGCAACAGTAGCCACAAAAATGAGAGGTCACCATACTCGTTTGCGAGAAAATGACGATTTACCTCTATGGCGAGGTCCAACCTTCAAGAAAAAAAGCGCCATTTTTTAATGCGCGCGCGCTAAGCACGCGTGAAATTATGCGCAGTAGGGATGCGCATTGCAATACTGGGGAATGACCTCAAGGACGTCAACGCTAATTGTTTCTACGCATTCTTAAGGCTGGTTTTCATTAGCGACGGAGTCGGAGTCAGAGACGTAAGAGCGCTTATGACCTACTGAAAATCGAAAATCGGAGTCATAAGCGGAGTCGTAAGCTCGACGGAATCGGAGGCGGAAGAATCAGAACGTTTCCATTTCTTCCGATTCCGTTTACGACTCCGTCGCTTATGATCTAGTGAAAACTAGATTGTCGGAGTCGGAAGCAGAAGCGGAAGAACCAACCAATCACAAGGCCCAGAATGGAGCATTGTAATTGGTTTATTCTGCCGCTTCTGCTTCCGACTCCGACAATCTAGTTTTCACTAGATCGTAAGCGACGGAGTCGTAAGCGGAATGGGTCTTCTGCTTCCGACTCGGTCGGTTTGATTTTCACCAGGTCGTGTCACTCTACGCTTTTGATTATGTCTCCGATTACGACTCCGTCGCTAGTGAAAACCAGCCTTTACTGCGCACGCAAATTCACACGCCACATCATGCATCGATGCGCGCTCTAAGCTATAAAATGCACAATGATAGGGCAGATGGCCATTGCTATGGCTTTGCCTGGATTTAACGATCTTGGTAGTTTAGTGACCCCAATTTCTC
The DNA here is from genome assembly GCF_964199315.1 of Orbicella franksi. Lineage (NCBI taxonomy): Eukaryota > Metazoa > Cnidaria > Anthozoa > Scleractinia > Merulinidae > Orbicella > Orbicella franksi. Next base: position 2,498,303 of record NC_138158.1, on the reverse strand, counting down.
TTTTGATGGATCAATTTCTCTTTTGATTTTCTACGTTTAGCGAAAAAATGAAGAAATCTATATATCGATTAGAAGTTTGAACTTTTTGCAAATCCGTTCTTTTTAGCTCTTCGTTTATCTGTGCGGCGGTTTCAAATGCCTCTTGAAGGGTTTAGTTTTGTGAAAACGTTGGTAACATTTGGAATTATTTACGCAACAGACACACTGCTATAAAATATGACTAAGATCGTTTGTCTCCGTTGACTCACCTTCGAAATTTTTAACTTTAGACACCTGAAGACCATGCTGAATTACGTGCGTCAATTTTTCAAAATCAGGGTAGTTTTCCACACGCTTTATCTCTGAAACGAAGTGGGTGACCCCCATTTTTTTTTTTGCATTTCTGACACAAGTAACTCATTATCTGACTGCATTAAAAATTTAAAAAAAATCCATCGACTGGAAAATTTTCGCGCGATCGTCCTTAAGCATGTCACAACTGCCAAAATTACCTCTCGACAATGGCCACTTAATCAATGACTGACGAACGGTGCACAATTACAAAACCACAGTTTTTTATTGTAATAGGTGACGAAATTTGATCCATACCACGCATCGCTCGTCTCTGTTTCTGTATGTTTCTGTTTTATTGATATATATTTTGATTGCGTTACGTATTTACATACAGTATGCTACAGTAAGCATATTTTAAGCGGGGGGAATGCAGTTATGAAAGAACATGTACAATACTGCTGTTTCACACAGGTTTTTCAAGCTTCTCATCGGTTGTATTATATTCATGGCATTTGACACAAGAGCTTAGCTATTTTTTTTTTCTCTTTTCCTGTTTAGTCTCCTCGTCGCCGAAGCAGAAGTCGGAGTCCTTCGCCAAGACGTTCGCATCGTGATTACGACAGAACACGAAAGCGAAGCCGATCTCCAGGCCATCATAGGTAGATATAGCTTTGGTTTGAATTGTTTGTGAGTGCTGTGTGATCCATTTAATGTGAGCAGATTGTAGGTCCAGTTTGGATTTGTTGAAGTTTGTTTTGCCTGAAAGAGCTGTTCACAATCACAAGGCTTTACTTCTAATTTGGTAGGCCGAGATAATTTTATGCCAAAGCTATCTTGAATGCTAGCAGATCACTGAATGTAACAAGGTTGACCAGAATTAGACTCGTGTGTTCTGTCTTACTTTCATCCTTATTTCGTCCCTCCCTCCCTCCCTCCCTCCCTCCCTCCCTCCCTTCCTCCCCCCCCTCCCTCATTCCTATCATTGTTCGTTCGTTCTTCCCCACTGTAAAGTGTTGAAGAGTATTACCGTAGATGTTCGTTCGTTCATTCTTTCCTTCGTTCCTTCGTTTTTTCGTCGCTTCGCTGCTTCGTTCTACATCTACATCTACATTATGGGGGTCTTGCAAAGGGAGGCATGCTCCCATCACTGCAAGACATTATGTAAAAATAAATAAAAAGCAGGGTGGGTGTGGGGGTAAAAAACCTTAAAAACATATGATAAAATATGTACACAATTTAAAAAGATTACTAAGAAAATTTAATTACGATTAAAAAATGACTTCGTTACTTCGTTGCTTCCCGTTGCTAATTTGCTTCGTTGCTTCGTATCTTCGTCCCTTCGTTCCTTCATTCCTTCGTTTTTTCGTCCCTTCTCCTTTCGTTGCTTCGTTCCCTCGTTCCTTCGTTCCTTCTTTCTTTTGTCGTCCCTTTCTTCCCCTCTCTTTTGCCTCTCTTCTTTCCTTTTTATCACTCACCCACCATCCTTTCCTTCCGGCCTACCTAACTTATCTTTACTTATCATCTGGTTTAAATTTCTCAGAAGCCCGCTACTCCCCTGTTTTTTGTGATACGAATGCAAAGTTCCTTTAGAATTAAACTCTTTGTTTATTTCTCTCAGACGAAGCCGTTCTCGATCTCCTCGTCGTCGGCGACGCAGGTAAGCTGTTTGCGTGTATTTGTATCTACAGTCTGTATTTGGTGTCTTGATTTATCTTTGAGGTACTCAAAGAAGCTCAGTCACGGCATTTTGAGTTAGTTTGGCCACGTATAAAATCACCTTTGAATAGAAGAAACTAGTAGTTTACTAATATAGATCAACAGCAAAGAGATAATAATAAACCATCAAGATTAAACCGTAAAAAACTTAGCGGTGTGCGTGTTTTGTGGCTGAGTCTCTCTCCATGAAAAGTATGATGGTATAAATTAATTGAGACTATCTTTTTGTGTTTGTCGTCTAGTGCCTCCCCTCATAGAAGACGCGGGCACAGGAGCCGAAGTCGTTCGCCTCATCGTCGCCATTCGAGGTCGCGCTCTCGTTCACGATCGCCCCATCGTCGCCGTCACCGATCCAAATCGAAGTCCCGATCAAAGTCGCCGGAAAAATCGTCGAAGAAGTCGAAGAAATCCGAAAAATCTGACAAGAAGAAGGAGAAAGAAACTGAGAGCACAGGGATGAATAAAGAAGAACTGGAGATCAAAGAAGCAAACGAACTCAGAGCTAAGCTCGGACTCAAGCCGCTTAAGCCTTGATGACATACCTTGTCGGTTTGAGACTAAAATACGGAAACGTTTCCTCAGGAAAAGATCACTAAGCTGATCTATAATAAGGCACTGTAGAAATAAACCAATCAGAAATCGTTTCCAGGCTCCGCAGTCTCCGCAGTGTATGTGGTTTTTGATGATTTACTTTTTGTCGTCAATAATTTTTGTTTTCATTGAGTAACAGCGGGAGTATTGAAAGAGTTATAAAAGATTGCATTGTCTTTTTATTTTCTTTTGCTCGAGCAGAGCTTGTTTTTCCTCACATCGCTCTCGCTTTGTGTGTGTGTGTGTGTGTGTGTGTGTGCACTCGCCTTTCAGCGCTTTTTTCTCGACCGCCTGTCGAGAAGAGGTTCTCCTCGCAGTCTGGCTCTAGGCAGTCCTTCGCTTTCAGAAGTTTCATTTGTCAGTGCAAAATTAAACAACACAGTTCTTTCAAACTTCTAGTTTATTTTATGTTGTAGTTATGACTTGTAATTCACGGTGGTCCAAAGAGAATTCAAAACGCTTGTTGTGTGGTTCAAGATACGGGCGATAAGCATAAGCCATAAATGATTCAATGATGGTAGATTCCGAGAAGATTCCGTTAGATGAAACAGGCAAACGCAAGGGTTGGACACCGCACAGCAGTTTTCGTCGTGAGAAAGTTGCGAGAAACGTACTTTCTACAACAACAACAACAACAACAACAACAACAACAACAACAACAACAACTTCATTGTACTCAACATAGAAATTAGAGTTAGATGAACAAAAATCAGTCGAGATAAACAGAGTACATGGCTGCCCGAAATAACCTTAATGGGCTAATAAGACTGGGCAGCCATCCTTAGTGATTAAAAGTGATTAAATTAAAGTAAAATAAGAGAAAATAAGAAAAAGACACACAAAACACAAAAAAGACTAATTATACATACAGATAATTTCTAAAGAAACTGTTGGGCTGCTTCGGTGGGAAATTGCAACACTTGACAAATTGAGCGCCGTAGCGAGTACAGTAAAAACCCGCATATAAGAACCTAGAATTTTCGAGGTCAAGGCTGAACAGGTTTTATATTTTAGGGTAGTTTTTCACAGTTCAGGCTGATCAGGTTCTTAATAGGTTTGTATTTTTCAGAGGTTGTCGTTGTGTAACCATTGGCAGAAATATAGAACTTCTAACAACAAACAAAACTGCTTGCCAATACATTTCTATATTTTATTTTGAAAGATTTAGATTTTAAATTGTCTATATTGCACTGTAGGGTTAGGGTTAGGGTGAAAATCGAAAAAAAAAATGTATATCAAAGAAAAAACATACACATTAACTCTTTGTCAGAAGTTTCTCACACAATAAAAATCCAGAATTTAGACCATCAAAATGTATAAGAACCTAGTTTTCTTTGCCAGGCTGACCAGGTTCCTCTATTTCTGGGTATTTAAATGCTAAATTTCAGCCTGTAGGTTCTTAAATCACTAGGTTCTTATATGCGGGTTTTTTTTAATGTGAAAATGACGTTTCGAGTGGACAAGTGGTCTGAGCACCTCATACCCTACCAATCTGGCAGATAAATGAACCGAAAAAGTAACCTTTTATTCGTTCCTGTAATATCTGCAATAATGTTTGGGATGAACGTCTCCCCAGTTAATGCGTGACACTCGAATGGATATAAAAATTCAAAAGAAAATAAAAACTGAAAACTGATAGGATGGAAAAATGTCAAAGTGTCATTTTGAGATAAATCATAAACGTTTCGGGCATAGCTCTTCTTCAGGGTGAAAACCCTTTATTTCGTAGGTAGAAAGGCAGAAGGATGAGAGACCCAGGGTGCTGTGTCGACCGCTGCTGGGGTCACGGCATCAAACACAATGACTCTTAGCGGAATCCGGAAGTTTGGGCATGAATGACGTCAGCCGGCTGCTGTGACGTAAGGATGGAAACAAAATGGCGGATGTTGACGAGTACAGTTCTGTGCCGAGATTCAATGAAATACGGTAATACAATGAACAGCTATTGATAATTGCTTCGTTTGGTCCGGGAGACCAATGCCTTCAAATGGTGGACAGTATGATTGTAGAGAATGGTGTTCAGCGACTGTTTGTGATAGGAAGCCAAGACCGTCTGTATAATGACCTTGACAGCCCCGCGTTTTTAGGAGATGAAAATCCAAACATTTTCTTTCATCGCGTCGACTCCGATCAAATTATTTACCAACCACGAAGAAAGAGAGCTAAACTCATAGGAAAGTATCTTATGGGCGATGCGCTTGGTGAAGGGTCCTACGGGAAAGTCAAGGAAATGCTTGATAGTGAAAATCTTCGACGCTGTGCGGTGAAAATTATGAAGCGGCGAAAATTGCGGCGAATTCCAAACGGAGAGCTAAATGTTCAAAGGTGAGAGCTTGTTATAATTAATTTATTATGAAGTATTTCGAAGAGTAAGCTTAACTGGTGCGAAATGTTTTCTAAAACTTATCGTCTTCACTACAAAGTGTAACGTTAATATTTGACAGGTAGTCCGCAATGATTTTCGCAAATTAAACATTCCTTTGATTTGACGTTCACAGAGAAATTCAGCTTCTCAAACGACTGCGGCATCCTAATGTTATTAAACTGTACGATGTTATATACGACGAACAAAAGCAGAAGATGTATCCTTTAATGCGAAAACAGTTATACCGTCCCTGATGTTGGATAGCTTTCTGTCTCTTTTGGCTTTTACAGGAAAAAGCCGGCTAAGTGTTGTCGTATTGTGTAGTATTTTGTGAATGGCATATTACTTTGTTGTAGTTACGATAACAGTATGAATTAATATTTGAAGGATCAAGTTGGAATGTTTTGTTTTAACGATGTATTTGATTGTTTTGAATCGAAGTGTTAGCTAGCATATCATCTTCATTGAACACGGGAAAGCGGATATCTTTATCCATGTAACTACAATGTAACGCGAAATTTTATTGCTAAATATTGATCTTTCACTAGTGACGTGTGAAAATGAGTTATTTTTTGTATGCAAATTCCAGGTTATTATTGTCAGACATACAAGAATAAGATTTGCTCATCATGACTAAGTGAATTATATTTGTTTAACAGGTGTCTTGTCATGTCTTGTCTTGTCTCGTGACACTGTAGAGAAGTGAAATATGAGAAAGATGTTGATCAGTTATCAGTGTGCACCTGTGATTTTTTACAAGACAGTTGTAGAATACCTCGCAAGTCTAGCAAGGACCTAACCTGAAATCTTTGAGAACCAGACAAGTTGAAACAAGGGAATAATGACAACAATATTATTGGTGTCATTCAATAAGATTAGAATAAGTTGCCAGTTATTGTAACATTTAGTCTCAATTTAGTCTCGGTCTACTTGTACCTCTGAGCTACATTAGTCTCAATTTAGTCTCGGTCTACTTGTACCTCTGTGCTACATGTACATGTACAGGAGTCTTGTGCAAGCTTGTTAAGCCATAAGCACAGCTGAGGTTAAAAATGTAATAAACATCCTGTACACCGCTAAGATTAACAGCTGGTGTGGTTTTATGAGAGAGGGACATTGCTTTTTATGGGTTTTTCTACATGTACATGTAGCTACAGTTACTAAAGTGTCAGTGAGTGGCTGCTTTTGCTGGGTCTCTGCTTTCGAGAATCGTTACTCTTGGAACTTACATGTTATTTCCTGTCTGGGCTGTTTTGTAAGACTGGCCTTCAGATACCATTACACTTAAACATTTACATTATTTTTTTCATTTTTTAAAAGAAAATAGGTGAACATCTGGAAACATTTATGCACAGCTGTTGTTGGTTTATGTTTTTTAAAAGCTCTGCAGCTACGTACCTGAAAAGTTTTCCTTTCTGAACTGTTTTCATCTAGGGAGATATCTTTATTTAAAATGATGAAAATTAACATTTTACATTTTCGAGTTTAAAAGAATGTTATTGCATATTAGCTCAGGTCAAACTATAACTATTAATCAGTTCTCTGACAACCAAATTCTGTATAGGCCTTTACAGATTCTGGGAATGTGGTGGCCTCATGGTGAGTGCTCCCATCTCTGTTTCGAGGGTCCCTGGCTTAAGCCCTAGCCAGTACACTGTATTGTGTCCTAATGGGCTAGACACTTTACTCTCACAGTGCCTCTCTCCACTCAGGTGTTTAAATGGGTATTGGTGAATTCAATGTTGGGGGTAGCCCTTCGATGGACTAGCATTCCACCCAGGGGGTGTAGAAATACTCCTACTAACATCATGGTACAGAAACCAGGATAAGCCCCAGTCTGATAGGCCAGTTTGCTTGTATACAGACTTTACCTTAACAGATTCTCCTCAAAGGTACATGATCATGGAATATTGTGTTGGAGAGTTGCAAGAGATGTTAGATAGTACTGAACAGCATAAATTCCCAATCTGGCAGGCCCATGGGTAAGTTGTGACTATGTTATAGCAATTATAAGAATAGTAGACTGCTGTCAGCCATTTTTTTTTCTCTAAGAGTCACTTAGACAAGTGTGTAGCCATCATGAATGCAAAAGAACAGTATGGCCAAGTGGGGTATTTTGAGGGAAAAAACAGACTGCTACCAGCAGTTTATAATATTAGTTCTTTTTCATTATTTTAGGTAAAAAATGTATTTTCCTTCCACTGCAGTTTTGAATCTTGTCTGCAAAGTTTTGATGATGTTATTTTCTACACTTGGACTATCAAAAGTGGCATAACAATATTAATTTATACAATTTTGTATAGTTATGGTTATTGACTTTATTTATTAATAAATAACCGCAGCATTATTTTTTGTTATAGGTATTTTCGTCAGTTGCTAAATGGTCTTGGGTACTTACACTGTCAAGGAATTATCCATAAAGATATCTTTTTGGATTGCTGTAAATAATATATTTTGTGCCAGATACTCATTTCAAATGATTATTACTCACTCTGTTAAGTTGCCTGTTTAGTTAAATAAAGATCTCAGCAAGTTACATGTACATGTATACCTTAAGCTTTGTTGGCAGTTCTGTCAAAATGTACCGACAGCAGACAACCCTAGAGGAAAGTCATGTTTGATATTAATTAACCTTAACTAAGGCTACATATCAAACCAGGCAATTTACTTCTTGCCACTGATGGGACATTAAAAATATCAGACTTTGGAGTTGCTGAGGTTAGTATATAGTAGTATAAAGTTAGTATATTGGGCCAAGGAAAATTTATGTTCTTCTGCTCAGTGCATGGTCACTAACAGTTCTTACTCTGCTTGTTTGTTACCTTGTATTACAGCTATTTCAGGAAAGGTTGTCCTAAAAATAAACTTAAGAATGTATTTGCCGTAAATCCTCTATTAAGCCCCCGGGGGGCTTGTTTATTTTAAGCACTTTTGAGGGGGGCTTATGAGAGAGGGGGGGCTCATTTAATTCCTAGCAAAACGCATTACCAGTAACAAAAAAGGAGGAAGAAACAGACTAGGGTTATGCTTACCTACATTGTACTTCCTGTTTTGGACCAGGACAATGCCTGTCTTATATGGAAAAGAGTTCGAGGTCAATCAGCCCAAGATAAAAAACAAATTCCAGCTTTCAACATGTGAATAAACCATCCCGGATCAGTTGACGTGAAGTGTTACAGTTGGGATGACATTACAAATACAGTCTATTATTGATCAACTTGATTGTGTGGAATAAGGGGGAGGGGGGGGGGGGCTTAATAACTTTCTTCCTTGGAATAAGGGGGAGCACTTTAGAGGGGTGGGGGGGGGGGCTTAACAGAGGATTTACAGTTTGCAGCAAAGCCAAAATGAGTTATGCGTAGTGTCAGTAATTTACCAGTGGTTGGTCAAAGTTCTCAGGGGTTTTTAGCCCGATAGAAGAAGAAATAATTAATAGTTTTATCTGTGGCTTCATCTTTCTTTGCCTTGAAATGCTGTGTAATTTGATCAAACAACAGCAACCACTTCTTGCCATAATACATACAACTTAACTTTCAGCATTGCCACATGCACTCTTACACTTTTGAGGCCAATCTTGCTCAAAACAGCTGTACATGAATACACACTTTGTGCTTTGCATTCCCCAGTATACTAGTCAATAGACCTTTTTCACTTAGGCATTTTGTTTTCCCATTTCAGACCATGTGATATCCTGTAGAGAATTGTTCTTTTATCCATGTAAAACAGCAGGCTTTTAGTGGTCATCCAAAATGCGCTATAGGGCCTGCTCAAATGAACAATTATAAAGAAACATATGAAAAATAAAACAATTTTCTTTAAAAAGTGGCTGTCCACAGAACACCTGGACGGTCTAAAAATTATTCATTCATATACACATGACTATTCGACAATATGAAAGCAAGAATTCCCAAGAGTATCATCACATGGTCTGAAATGGGACAACAAATCTCCCAAGCTAAAAAGGTCTTCTATACTTTGCACTCTCACTTTGACTGTACATGTACATGTATCATGCTCTCTGTATTCACAACCGGTTTTTCTCTGCACTCTGCACTGTGCAGCTCTGCTAGTTTCACAGAGCACTCATCCATCAAAAGACCTCCTAATTCAATTCAAATCATACCTCTCTCCTAAGTGGGATTCTGGTAAGTAATTATGGGTGTTCACCTTGCTTAAATTACATGGAGATCCTCCAGGGATGTTTCTTAAGTGAGCCCACATTTTTCACATTTTTGATGTGAAAATGGTGCTATTTCGAGTCAATGAGTGTTTCTCAACTACTTTTTGTTGCTGTAGCGGTTGGAACCATTTGCTGTTGACGACACTTGTAGGACAAGCCAGGGTTCTCCTGCTTTCCAACCACCAGAGATTGCAAATGGCTTAGAAACGTTTTCTGGATTTAAAGTTGACATATGGGCTGCTGGAGTCACACTGTAGGTGTTTGGCATGCCATGAATTTTAATTTATGGATTCTGATATATAAAAGAACAAATTAATTATTGTGGAGGCAATTAAATATTATTAAGCTTTGTGTTTTGTGTTGTGGTTTTGAATTTGGCTCGGTTTTTAGTTTAGTAAACAACTTTAATTTGATATTTTCCTCACAAATGGTTTATGTCAAGTTGATCACAGGCAAGCACTTTTGTGTAGGGCTATGAACATCTCCTCAGCCAGGTTTGTTTTTAATTTGAATTCTTAGTTTGTATAAACATCTGTAATATTTCCCAGGTTCAACATTACTACGGGAAAATATCCCTTTGAAGGAGAGAATATCTATAAATTGTTTGAAAATATTGGCAGAGGAGAGTTTACAGTCCCTGAAGAAGTGGATGATTCTTTGGCTGACCTTCTAAGAGGTAATAGTGCAGAGAAGAGGCAGTGCAGTTTAGGTTAGATGCAGGGTAACAGGTTCTTCTGGCCTTCAGTACCTACAACAGGAACCTTTTGCTCGAGTGATCGGACATTAATTTCATTTTCCAACAGTTCTTAAACTCCTTGGTGGATTATAGTGGACTAAACGTTGACCTATAAAGGAAGGTGCTAAGTCACTCTTGTTTCCAGTTTGTTTGGCAAGAAAGTAAGACTGCATGAAGAGTGAGAGGAAAGTTAAATGGCTATTCTCACTGTGAAAATATCCACAAAACTTGTCTGCAGGCATGGATATCATGCTCCTCTTGCCCCGCATTTTCAAGTTTGAGGTCACAGTTTTTGTTTATATGAGCTGACCCTAGCAGCAGTGGGTAAATAAATGTAACTTCTTTGTTTTTCCTTGCTCTCAAATCCCTTTTAAAACTCAGGAAAGCTTTATGGAAAGATAGGAAAATCCGAACCACACTAAGAACCAAATCAGATTACAGGATTTGTTTCCATGTCCTAATGAAAAAAAAAACATTGTTTTTGTGTTTTCTTAGGTATGCTTAATGCAAATCCAGAAGATAGACTAACAATACAGCAGATAAGAAAACACAGGTATGACCTAAGATAGAAATGATAGGAATAGAGGTCAACTGTATGAATTCTTTCTGCAGAGTATCACACCCTGATAAGAAAATGGAACTGTACACTGTACAAGTTGTTGTGTTGCACTCAGGCCAACCTTTTTCACACTGCTGAAATGTGTTCTGATTTCCTGAGCAACTAGAAGTATTGCTACACCCCCTGGATGGAAATGTTAGTCCATTACAAGTTCCCTGCCCCCCACCCCTACAACATCTTTTACTGAGTGAAGTGTTGTACTGCAGGAGTTAAGTGTTTTTCCCAAAGAGACAATCATCTCAGTCAGGAATCAAACCCAATCCTTTGTAGGAAGAAACATGGTGGCTGTACATTTTGCAAACCTAACACAGCCCATTAGGCACATTGAAGGAAAGCTACACTAACTGAATTGGCTATATGCTAAATTTGGAGATTTTGGAACTTTTCTATACGTTTTTATGAGTGTTGTTAAGGGTTTTGTGCACTGAGAATTAGGGGTACACGTAAATGTACCAGTTGCCATCCTTTTTCCTACGGACGACTGAAATTGGCTACTTGATCTGCAGTCCAATGTACAGCTGTACTAACCGTTAGCCCACTGTATGTATTTTAAGCCTTGAATGAATAATTTATTATGTGGGCTGCCTAGCACATTTCAAAATAAGGAACACCATTGGCTTTTGAAACAACAAAGAACAACAGGTCATGATTTTATGGTTAGTGGCTCTAAAAAAGCAGGAGTGTCTGTAACAGAAAGATGAAGGAAGGGAAGTCTTTGAGGTGGCAGGTTACTGATTATGCCCAGCAATTAATTCCTCTTTGTGATACAAATTTTCAATTTTTAGATGGGTATTCAAAAACCACCACAAGACGAACTACTGTGTTCCTTTTCCGCCACTTGAAGAAGGTGACATGCTGAGGAGTATGAGCGTTGTACCATATCTAGATGATCTTCATAATCCCTCACTGGACGAGGAGGTACAAGGACACCCCAGTCAGTATGACGAGTCTTACTCAGCTGGTAGGGAAGCAACCTTCTCAAATTCATTCATAATTCATCAAGTTCACACAAAAGACATGACTGTGACAGTGTGTGGATGTCTAATCTTAATTAGAAGAATTCTACTAGTATACTAATGCAAATGCTGCAATCTGATCGACTGAGCTACTCGCACACTATCATCCATTAGAGTGCAGTGGCGGTTGGTCGTCTACGAAGTGGTGACGTTTTTCCGTTTTCCCAAAGTTCTGGAGTAACATTTAGATGTAAATGGATAATTAAATTCCTGAGAAGACTAAAAGAAGGTCATTAATGGTGTTTTGACTTTAAAAAATTGAAATTATTGAAAAAACGAGTGCGTGTGGATAAACAACTGCAAATTTCCAATGACAATTCAGTCTGTGGGATTTTATTAAAGTGTGAAGTTAAATAATACCTAAAAAAATGATTGGAAACCATAATTTCTGTTAATTTCAGTTATAGAATTCTAACAAAACGATTAGATCATTTCTCTTGATTTCTATGAGGTGATAGTTAATTGATTCGGCCTTTGACCTTATCAACTATCACCTCATAGAAATCTTGAGCTCATACTCTAAATATTAATTAGCAAAGATTTTTACAAATTTTATTTGTCTGTTTTCTCCTTAGTTTTAGTTTTGACTAGGAAGATAGATCAAACACTCAAGACCGTGTTTGACCACATTTTCAAACACCTCGAAGTTCATCAAAAATACTCTGATATGTGTCCTATTTTCAACTCTCTTCTTGTTGTTTGGAAATGTGGCAAACATGATCTTTTGTGTTTGATATGTTACTTAACTTGACACAGTGAGTACAATGTAACCACTCTTATTTCTTAGTCTGTTAAGCAGGAAACTAAAACTAGAGTGAGAGGAGAGAAATGGCTTTTCTCATTGTGAAAATGTCCATGAAACTTGGCGGCACAAATTTATGTAGTGCCCCTATCACCCCAATGAATGTAGGTACAGCCCCTCCTTTGCGTATATATGCACATTTATTCACCAAGTTATGGAGACCTAAGTTGTATCCAGTTTTTTACCCTCCCACCCTTGCTTTGATGACATGTAATTATTTCACACTTTTCAATTCTATTGTGTGATCTCCTGCCTAGGCTAAAACTTGCCACTTTTTTCTCAGTTCATTTGTACTCACCCAGTCAGGGGCATAGAAACAATATACACCGCTATGAATGTGCATGTCTGTACTAGCCCTAGTCATTCTTACTAGTCCCCAGAAAGTTACATCTCTTGGTACTTCTTTAATATTTTAAGCCAAAGGGTGCATTCCTTTGGGGTTATCTCGATCAGGATCAGTAATCCATGATCACTCAGATCATGGTGCACCAAAGGAAGGAATGAATCCACTCTGGCCACGGATTCATCAACTCCTTTGATGCACCATGATTCAAAAGATCTTGGATCACTGATCCTGATGCAGATTACCCCAAAGGAACACACCCCTGAAATTTCCTGGAGCATGTCCCCAAGAAACTTTACTTACCCTACACTGAAAACCACTAGCTTGACTGCAAAATCCATGAGCCCAGTGAGTTATCAGACATGACTTTCTTTGCACACGGCTTCATACTTTACGCGGTCATATAATAAAATTATTATTATGCAACGTTTGTAGAAATAAAGAGCTATTTTCAACTTGATTTGTGTGGAAAATTGTGAAACTAAGACATTAAAATTAAGATATCTACATTTTTATTATTGTTGCAGATGATTCATTGGATAGTATCAAATCACCCACCACTCCAAGCAAGAGAAGGTCCATCTTAAAGAGACCAAGCTTTGGATCGTGTAAAGCCCAATAAAATTGACAGCATCAGTTTAACATTAATTTAACATATGGGATATGAACCCGTTCTTATTGTATTGCAATAAACTGCCATTAATTGTGCATTTTATTATTCGATTGTGTCATTATGTACGACTTTTAACACAGGTCATTGATAATCATATCTTACATTTTCTTACATATTCACGTGTACATAATATTATACATATTATTAATGATAACTGGGAAGTTAAATAACGTTACACCACAATCCATCACATTTCGTACTTGCGTTGAAACTTAAAGGAGCTACACGATGTCGCTGTTATATTGAGTCTTTTTTTTTTGATGTTCCAAATCGGCCTTCATACTAAAGGAATCCTTAAAATGATACTTATTATTCAAAGGAGCTCAGTCACGGTATTTTGAGTTATTTTGGCCACATACAAAATCACCTTTAAATGGTAGGAAACCTGAAAACAACAGTTTAATAAGATAGAAAAACACCAAAGACATAATGATAAACCATAAAGGAACAAGGATGGCTAAGGATGGAGAAGATTAACACGGATTACGAACGACGAATTTGAAATATTGAGGCTAAACTTTTCAATATGCGGAAACCGTGACTGAGCTCCTTTAAAATCATACCTCTGCTTTTGTCTAGTACCAGGGTATGGTTTTTCTTTTCAAGACGATCTCTAATTTTAAGAGAGTTATTGGGAACAAATGCAGTTATGACTTCAAAAATTTTGTCTTAAATTACTAATAAATGATGTAATTTCTACGTTGATTTTATGGTATTAAAGAAGCGTTCATTTTGTTTCGCTTATATCACGTTTGATCAAAAGTGTTTTTCATGTCTATGATTTTGTAGAATTTATGATTTGTTGGCATCAAACTTAAGGACAGAAAATAAAAACTGAAAACCTCATAAAAAATTCACAAAAAAAAAAAAAAAAAAAATTGGAACTCATTCTTTTCCTGGATTAGCTTTGACCTAATCCCGGGATTGAACAACCGGGCCCTGAAAATAAGATTACTAAGTCAATTTTGTGATAATTTTCTGCTAACAATATCGAAATTAAAAGTATATTTCGGAGGGGAGGAAACCATCGATTTCCCTTAAGTAAGCGAGGGTGTCGGTAAACTTCGCGTGATCATGAAATGTTTTGAGCGCCATTTTGGTTTCCTGTGGCAACCCCTCGTCCCTCACGTGCTAACTGGCTCAACACGTGCTCCAGCTCTTGAACCGAATTTCACGCCAAATTCACGCTTGAGAGTTCGTTAGCTCCAGGAAAATGGATGAAAATAGTTTGCTTCAAAGTTATAATGCAATTCTTGAAACTGTATTTCAGTGGTTTGGTCGAAGTAACAGGATTATTCGGTTTAAAGTTATTTTTCACGGCCTGGAAACGCGAAGAGGTGCCGGCTTTGGAAGAAGAATTTCATGGCTACCAAAGCGAGTAAAAAATTGCTGTCGCTTCCCTCTATTTCATTCAAATACGAGGTTATTCCACAGACAAGAACGTGGAGTATTTTCGTTAACTTAGTTTTTACAGAAGAAAGGAGGAAATCACTCGTCACTTGCTTTGCAAATGCTAGTTCATTTGAGTTCGACCCTGTTTCTGTTTACCAATATCACCGAAGCAGACCATTGATGTGCACGCGACAAGAAACTTCGCAACTCGGGTAAGTGTTTAGTAAAATTTTATTTGAATTAAGCTTATTTTTGTACAAAGATACCATTTTCAATGAACTATACTCGCTATGTTATGTTTTAATGATTACGTTGTACGGGGCAGTCATGTCTTCTTGTTCAGCGGCACGCACTAACACGAATTTGAATGGTAATTCTGTTTACTAGCAACAAGCTTGCTGTAACGTTATTATTGTAGAAATATTTGTCGTCCATTCTTTATCTATAAAAATTAAAGAGCTCAGCTTACGTGGTGTGTTCTCCTCTGAGCGAAATATCAGTAACTACAGGGCCGTAGCCAGAAACAAATTATGACTGAGGCAGTGTCCAAGAAATGAGTTGCGACTGAGGCAATGTCCATGGTTTAATTCTCTTCCTGGGAATTTAGGGTGTTTTTGATGACTACAAACAACAAAAGCGAAAAAAATGACTGAGGCAAATGCCTCGGTTTGCCTGTTACTAGCTACGGCCCTGAACTAGACTGATTGGGGTACAATTCTGTACAATTACAACTTGATAAAGAAATGATACTTCGGAGTTTGATGTTAGTTATGTTTTGAATGAACGTGACCACTGACAAACGGCTTGTCAGCCCGAGGGAACTCTTATGTGAAAAGGTCGGGGATCCTCGTGGGAAAATTCGAATTAAACCACTAAACTAAGAGCAATCTGGGTGTGGCTTGAGCTTTAGGGGTCAAAACTTGGGCGGAGGAAAATCATGATTCAGTCATAACGTAACGTCATCGTTTACGAAAAGCTTCGTTTTTCCGTTCACACTAAAACGCAAAGCCGGCGTTTTAAATTCCTCTGGTTGGAAGAGCGTTTTCGAAAAGCTCCGTTTTCGTGACGGAATAGTTTGGACGGAAGGCCTAACCGTAGAAATAAAGCTCCGTTTTCAAATTTCTCCGGCGTGGTGTGGACGTGGCCTAAGGAATAACTGCACCTCCCAAAATTTGTCGGAAGCTCAACTCGAAGGAGTGCTGTCACGTGCATGATTCTCCAGAAAGTATTTAGAGAAAAACCTTAAAATAACGGGATGATTTTTGTCGCTGTGTCTCGAAAATTGCCCTCCTGCAAAAACTCTCCTACAATGCTCCAACTCCAACTCAAGCTCCAACCAAGGCCACCCGAAAAAATTATGTGCAAATTGTTGTATATTTCAGAAGGTCACAAGTTTATTAGTTGTATACTATTACGTGTTTTACCCTCTATAAATAAAATAAAGATTGATTGATTGATTGACTGATTGATTGAAGAAAACCTTGGATGTTCGCAAAAGACCTAAAATTATCGATCTGAGCAAGTTGGTTGGCACACAACAGCTACAATTCATTTGTTTTAACACGCAAACGCTGTTGGTGATAATGCAAAAAAAATAATAATTGCTTGGGTGGCCTTGCCGAAGAAGTTGCACTCTAATATCTTTATATTGGCGTTCTAGCTGCATTTCGAAAGCACCGATTCTCAAATTTGATCAAAAAATGCAGCACAATTGTCCTGACAGTGCCCCTTTAAAAATGGAAGAAACTGAAATATGTAACAATGAAGGCACCGTAGGCGAGTGGAAATAGCAGACGTGCCCCCCGGTCTATCATGAGGCCCCAGTTACCCGCGATAGAGCGAACAGTTGATGTTGACAGATTTACAGGGGGGCCAGT
>NC_138158.1:2466720-2476720 GCF_964199315.1 Orbicella franksi | reverse complement strand
TCACAGTTTCTGTATCTTAAAAAGTTTAGCCTACATTTGACGGGTTCTCCGTTTGTAATCCGTGTTAATCTTCTCCATCCCTAACGATCCTTGTTCCTTTATGGTTTATTATTATCCCTTGTGTTTTTCTATTTTAGAAAACATATTATATTCAGGTTTAGAAAGCCGTGATTTTGTACGCGGCCAAAATAACTCAAAATGCCATGACTGAGTTCCCTCAGTTGTCTTATAATAGCTAATATAAACCTACAAATTCATACTAAATGACACTGAAAATCTTAACTTACAAGCAGCTATTTGAAGTCTCAAGGTCTGCGCATCCATTGGATATTTTGAAAAGTCCATATGGCTTGTGAGGGTCGCTTTAATCCTTCAAGGAAAGGAGACAGACCTGTTTTTAATTAATCAACCTCTACGCTCCAGTATTCTCAACATGAAACTTCTCCTTTTAAATTTAGAAAATGATCCCCAAGACAAAATTGATGTGCAACAAATTATCCTCACCAGTATTAAAAGAAATGTATGGAGACAATAGCTGAGAATATCAGCTTATTGACATATTTAAATTACTGGAATCCTAGGTAACAGATTTAGGGACTTCATGATACATACATGTACTTACAAAGTGTCAGAAACGCAAGACAATGATGTTTTATACGTGAAGGAATGATTCATACAAACCACTCTGAGAAGAAAATTGTTCCGTCTCCGAAAATATAAGCTGTCTTTGATTCCTCATCTATATTGTGTTTTCTTGAGTTTTCAATCATGGTATCAGGATACCAAAGTTTCTTTAGCATGTCATTCTTAAGTTTGACAAACCATGACTCGTTGCCATATACAAGTCTTGGATCTTTCCAGCTTTCCTTTATTACCAGCTCAGCCTTGTATTCCTAAAAACCGTATATACTAGTTTGCAACGCTCTCTCGTGGTTTACTAAGCAATTAGATTATTCGCTTTCGATTTCTATCACGCGATAGTTGACGAGGGCGCAGCCCAAGTCATCTATCACGTATAGAAATCGAGAGCGAAATCTAATTGTTTTAGTTTAAATTTACTAGTCGTTCAAAACTTTACCTAAACAGTCTTCACAGACACCTCGAAAACGGAAAGAAGTGGCCGTCATTTTGTTAATGGGCGCACAATGCTACGCTATTCACTATCACGGAATAGATAGTGAGTAGCGTAGCCAATCAGAGAACAGCATTCTGAGACAACGCTAGTAAATTTATACTAACATGGAATATCCCACGAGTCATTTGTATTTTCTTGCACAAAAAAACCTTCAGATGAGTTCGTATGCCAAGAAAATACAATTGAAAAGTGGGCTATTCTATGGTATACCACGAGAGAGAGTTGTATAACTATCTTATACCATGTTTTACAACATATAGTGACTGTAACACAGTCAATGCGACAAACGCCCGGCGCATGACAGGAAGGGTGTATGTAATACCGTCGAATAAGCCGTCGAATATACAACGGCTTTCCTGTATTCTGGTTGGCTGAATTTTCTGTGGCATGGTATAAATGGAAATATGACAACTTGACATTGGTGGTTGCGTTCTGTGCAGGGCACATTACTCTCACAGTGCATCTTTGGACAAACGGGTATTGAGATATTAAGACAAAGTCCGATAGGAAATCGAGCAATTTCAGTTTACAACGGACAAAAACCTTGTACCAGAATAACTTTAAGTATATTACAGTCCTTTTGCATTTTCTAAAAGCTAACGATATAAATTGTTACCTGAAATAACACCATGGAAGCTCGGGTAAAAATAAATTTCAAAGTTCAGAGAAATTTTAACCGCTGCGGGAGTTGATAGTTTGACCGTTGAGATTCTAAAGGCAGATTTGGAAACATCTGTGGATGTCTTACACTACTTCTTGCATAAGGTGTGGGAGCAAGAACACATACCGGAGGTCTGACAACAGGGATTGATAGTGAAACTACCAAAGAAAGGCGATCTCACCGAATGCAACAATTGGAGAGGCATAACGCTTATGGTGGTTGCAGCAAAAGTTCTAGGCAGAATCATAATTACACGAATACGGGATGGAATTGATAATAAATTGCGCCAAGAACAGGCAGGTTTCAGGAAGGGCCGCGGTACAACGGAACAAACATTTATACTGCGCAATATCATTGAACAGTGTATTGAACGGAACGCTAACCTTTATGTCTGCTTTGTCGACTTCGAAAAAGCATTTGATTCTGTAGATCGTTCTGTACTATGGAGGATTATGAGGAGCTACAGCATTCCTGAGAAGATTGTGAAGATGGTGAAAGTGATGTACAGTGGGAGTGAATGCGCTGTAATTGATGGGTCAGGTGTGTACGATTGGTTCGAGATCAAAACCGGTGTTAAACAGGGTTGTTGTATGTCTGGGTTTCTTTTCCCGCTTGTTGTGGACTGGGTTATGAGAAAGACCACCAAACATGGGAACACAGGCATCAGATGGAAGTTCAACAACTTCCTAGAAGATCTTTACTTTGCTGACGACCTAGCCCTGATCTCTAGCAGTAGAAGTCATATGCAGACTAAAGTCAGCAACCTGGGACGTTATGCAAAAATGACGGGCCTCGAGATAAACACGGCAAAGGCCATGATGATGTACTGGAACAACACCGAAGACAGAAACGTCCAGGTCGATGGAAAAGAATTGGAAAAGGTGTCGAAATGTGTTTATCTAGGAGGAACAGTGACCCTGGAGGAGGGCTCAGATGAAGACATCAAAAGCAGACTTGGAAAAGCCAGAGCAGCATTCAGCAAGCTAAGAAACATATGGAAGAGCGGTCAACTGAAATTGAAAACTAAGCTGAAGATCTTTAAGTCCAACGATATAGCTAGTCTGTTATACGGTTGTGAAACATGTCGTATGACAAAAAGAGATGCGAGCAAGCTAGACGTATTTCTACATAAAAGTCTGAGAAGGCTTATAAAGATCTATTGGCCTATGAAAATATCAAATGAGGAGATTCGAAAGCGGGCTAACATCAGTACCATGAGTGAACAAATCTTCCGGCAGCGCTGGAAGTTCATCGGCCACGTTCTCAGAATGGATCAAAATAAACATCCCAAGACAGCATTGACGTGGGTCCCAGAGGGAAGAAGAAGTCGTGGCAGACCGAAAGAAACTTGGCGGAGAACCGCAGAAAAAGAAAGAACAGCATTGGGTTTTGGCTCATGGAGTGGGGCAACAGTGGCTGCTCGTGACCGTGTGATATGGCGAAGGAGAATGTCTGGCCCTGTACCCACTTAGGGTTATAGTCAAAATCTAAAATCTAACTCTCAGTTTCGTTTCACCAGTACTTTCGAGCGTTTCATATGAACTTTAAAATTAGTTTTCGACATTTTGTATTGTTGGAAATGATTTCTTTTGAGAAGATATTTGAAACAGTCGTACGTAAGTTTGCAATACAATGTTAATAATCTCGGTACAGAGTTTTTGTCCGCTTGTTACTCGAACTTGTAGCGGATTCCTTCTTAGACCCGTATCTTTGAGTAACTGAAATTGAAGAATTGTTGTGGAAAAAGTTTTGATGTATTCCTTACGAATTTCACCGAAGAGGGAGAGTCATTTCAAATTAAGGAACGGAACTTTTCTTACCATTTGATCTTCTCTGATGTCGTGAAAAGAATCGATGACTGCATAAAGTGAAACTGTGATTGGTTTCTCTAAAACCAGGAAATAGTTCACATTACTGATTAGACAAATTTTACAAACCTTTCGGTTATCCTTTCTAACGGTAACCTAATCTAGTGATTTGGTTTTCCTAAGGTTTAGCGACAGAGTAGAGCCCCGCCAGAGTAGAGACAGAGTAGAGTTTCCCCTTGATGACTAATTTAATTGGATAAAGGACTGTAGGTCAGTGGGTCAGTACGTCAGTACGTCAGTCCGTCAGTCAGTCAGCCAGCCGGCCAGTCAATCAGTCCGTCAATCAGTCCATCAGCTAGTCCGTCATTCAGTCAGTCATTCAGTCAGGCAGGCAGGCAGGCAGGCAGGCAGGCAGGCAGCCAGCCAGCCAGCCAGCCAGCCAGCCAGTCAGTCAGTCAGCCAGCCAGCCAACCACCCAGCCATCCCAGGTAGCTAGTCCGTCAGTCAGACAGTCAGGCACTCAGTCAACCAGTTAATTACTTCGGCCGACGGGATTTGACTGAGTTTATTTTAGACTGATCTCCGATATGATGATTTACCATATATGATGATTTACCACCAGAAATAAGCTGACCCCGCACCCGAAAAAATCCGAATACATGCTAATCCACAGAGGATCCTTTACAGGCCCCCAACCACCCATATACCTTGGAAACAACATTCTGGAACGGGTCACACAAAGTCGACTCTTGGGTGTCGATATTGACGATAAATTGAACTGGTCAGCACATATTAAGGGACTAAAGAAGAGCTTCGTCAACAAATTGAGTCTCATAAAGAAGAGCAGATTTTTACCTAAGCAAGATCACTTAAACCTAAATTTCAAAGTTATAATCCCTGCAGTCACGTACGGTATATCCGTATGGGGAGGCACGAATCGCCCAGATGACCTCGACTCACTCGAAAGACTACACTGCAGAGCAGCAAGGCTTATTTTCAACTTTCCTAAAGACCTACCATCAGTTGAAGCCCTCACCAGGGCCAAATGGGATACCCTAAGAACCTATTATAAGAACTCCATTCTGAAGCTAATTTGTAAAATGTACTACAATGATTCACCACCCGGTATGACTGCACATATTGCAAAATCACAACCTCCTATAATCTAAGAAACAGCCTTAAGCTGGAAATCCCTCATTTTAAATCAAATATCAAGAAATCCTCCGTATCTTACAAAGGTACAATTCTGTGGAATTTTCTACCGATTGGATGCCGAATGGCGAACGGTGTAAACAGCTTCTCTAAAATGATCAGTAATCTTACTTTGGTCAGGGACATTAGCTTTGCGAATATATACTGCAGAATATGACTCGACTGCCCATTGGTATACGTTTATTAGTCACATAATGTTAATAATTAGGTAATTATTATTAGCTGGAAATTTTTATGTAAACTAGTTTACATCTTACATTGTAAATTTTTTTAATTCTTATTTTGTAAATATTCTTTTTTGTTTATTTATACACGACCCCACAAGCTGCAAGCTTAATTACTTATCGTGTTTAAATAAAGGTTACTTACTTACTTACCACGTCGCGACGATGGGAGCTCTATTTTATTTGTACTGTGCTTACCTCTGTAATAAGGCCTGATTCGCTTGTCGTATCCTTTGAATATGTCATCAAGAATGTGTGTTTTGTTTGGTGCTTCAATCCGTTCAAGAAATAGCTCCTCTACGTGTTTTGCCCTTAGAAATAGATAACAGATTCCAAATTTTCATTTGATTGGAAACTTATCATTTTCAGGTATCTGACTTCTTATCACACCCGCGTCAGTTTCTATCCCACGTAAGCATTTTATTCCAACTCGTATCTGCTCAGCAACCAATGTGAGAGCGGGGCGGGGGGAAGGGGGGGGGGGGTGGGGGTGAGAGCGAGAAGTTAAACGGGCAAAAACGGCTGATTATGATGAACGTTCGTCAACCATTTTCGTCCGGCCCAGCTTCCTCTGGCTCACCTCATTAGTGTCTGCTTCTAGTCCTCTAGAATTTATCCTTTTCAAGACACAGAATTCTTGGCAATTTTATGAAAATCTGTCTCCTTAAGAAACTTAGCGCAAGCCTCTAACAACTCTTTTTAATTCTTCGACTTATACATTTTAACTGCACTTTTAGGAAAATACCAAAAAAAATGAAACTTGAAAAACATTACTTTGGAGACACTATACGTAAAGCCAGGTAGGCCACTCGTATATGTTGTTAGGATATTGAACCTTCTGGCTTAAACGTACGTGACGAAAGCTAGTTAGCGCCTTGACAAACACGTTTTATCCTACGTATAGTTACGTAAGTCTTACATTGTATCTGACAATAACTGCTCTTTAAAACGTGACGTGCGCACGTAATAAGCCAAACTAGGGTTGCCTCAGGTATATGGTCAGAGAAAAATATTCTTCAAGGTCATGGAAAAAGTGGGGAATTTTATTTTTAGCCTGAGAAAATAAACATTTTGAAAATTAAAACACCGCTGATTCATACCACTGAAGGCTGGAAGAACTATTTCGGGTCACTGTGATCTCAGCGATATTTTTCCTTAATGAAGAAGGTGAATTGGTTGAAAATTTAGCAGTCTTAAAACAATGGTAAAAAGGACAGCTTTAAAGGGAGGTTGGATGCCGCTATTAAGTCTGATATTTCTTTACTCAGGGAAATTTTACTTTATCACGAAAAAGTCAGGGAATTTCGAAAAGTGATATCTGTGGCAACCGTGCAAATTAAAACGGACAGGTGAACGTGGTGATATTCAAATTAAGCAACTTTTTAACAAAGGAATAGGACGAACCAGCAATAAGGGAAAGTGCCATATATTGCTATTAATATAATGACACCGGTACCTGTCAAGAGAAAAAGAACACATGCCAAAAGAAGAGGAAGTTAAAAATAAGAACTAATATAAACGTCAACGAAAAAATGGAGAAATGATCAATTCGAGCTTGAAATTATCTCAAGGGTGCTAATTTTAAAAGATAGGTAGCCAGCATCTATGGCAACTGTCCTCTTGCTTGAACTGGTCGCTGTCTATGTTTTTTTTTTCTGAATCGAATCCTTTAGTAGTTTATAATAAAAATAATAAAATGAATAAATGAGATGTTTATTTATCCACGATATCCATTTCATTCAATAGTGCTCTTTTACAAAAAAATATAATGAAAAACCTATTTGATATAAATTACAATAACATTATACATTACACTGACTATAGCTTTGATTTGATATATTAAAAAAAAAGTGTTTATAAAAGAATGTTTCTAAACGAAGATAAACTAGAGGCATGCTTTAGGTGACAGGTTATTCCACATGAGGTCCCCTATGTAGGCGAAACCCTTTCTGACGGTTTCCGTAATTAGTCTTGAAATAAAAAGTTTGTGATTCGATCCCCGCAGGTGAGAATTGTGGACAGTGTTTGGCAAAACAACTGTATTCTTCAGAAATGTATTTTGGTGTTTGTTTATTTTTCTAGTTTTGTTCAACAGTGTTTAATTTTTTTTTTCGTCTGTCACCTTAGCTTGGCCAGTTAAGATCACAAACTGAGAATCTAGATCATCATTCGTGAATTGCCATCTTGACCCATCTTAAAATGTCCCTTGCATATCAAGTGGGTGTTAGTTAGTTGTTTGGTGAGGGTGGGCTGTAGCTTGATCAGTGGCAAACAAGTCGTGGATTTCTGCCCACAATCTTTCGTTCCAAACCATGGTGTAGTTTAATTACCTGCTACAACATTATTTGTTTTGTTTTTATCTGGAAAAAGTTCATTAGACGCGAACAAACATTTCAAAAATCCAAACATTATAAAGAACATTCAAGGAAGCTCGCAGATGAAGGTAATTTGTAAAAATCATTTTCGCGAGCTGTGAATAATTATCAAAATAGAAAATTAGTATGTTTTTTCGAAAGTTTTGGGGGCTAAATGAACGAAGAAGATGACTGATCAGTAAATGTGGGGCCAAGGAGTCCTTCTGTCAGTATATACTAAACTATTATACTGCTTCGTTGTTAAAGTGCTTGGAGATGTGGCTCACAAATTCGTAACTCGAGTCTGAAAAAAAGGGAAGTAAAACTACAGGAGGCTGTATGTTTATGTTACGATGATCGCGTTTGGCGTTCAAAAACTTACCTGTTTTCCTCCAACTTTTCCTGACAAGCAACAAATGGTAAAAGTATCAGCAAGATGCCCAACACAGGGACAAATCGTCCTGCTATTTGTGCGGCCATCATGTTTACGATGTTAAATGAACAGCTGTACAAGCGGTCGTGACATCAGTCGCGTACGTAAATGATTAGGGCTGGCGGGATTTCGCGCACTTAAGCTGTGTTGCGCATGCAGCAGAAGACAGAATTGTGTTACGCTGAGGAGAGTGAGGCTCTCCCCTGGCGTTTATTTTAAGCAACGACGTGTTGTCTAGAGATTCATTAAAATCAATCTTTAGGCTTAAGCTTGCACATGCAATTTCTTTTATCAAAATTCTGTTAATGAATTAATGAATGACACGGTAATGAATTAATATTCGTGAGGATCTACAGAGGGCTAAAGATAGTTCAGTTCGAGTTCATTCGCATTTATTTTTATTTCAAGAATATGTTTTTAGTTACAGCAGATGTAAAGCAGAAAAAGAACACATATGCGAAATTATAGTCAACGAGGAAGAAGTGTGTATACTACGCACCGCAATGCAATTGTTGAGGAAGCCAATAAAATGGCAGGGAGCGTTACGTTATATATTTTCCTTGTACCCTGTCAGGAAAGTATCTAAATACTGGGGTATTCTGTCATAAAACAGAGTGACTAGTGGGCTAATAATCGAAAATATGAGTGCCAGATTCTTGTCGCGATATTATTGCTAGAATCCGTTTAGGCTTGATACCCCCAGAAGGTTCCAGAACTGGTCACAGTTAGATGTCAGCACCGAAAACTGCTTCCAAACCTAGAAAGGAAAAGTGTTATGCGGGACCCCCCTTCCCCCTCCAACACCCCCCCCCGGACGTAATGTTGGATAATTATTCGAGCAAACTTGTGACCTTGTTTTGCTTCGCAAGAATTCAGTATTTAAAAAAGTGAGACAGAAAACAGAATAACTTTGGTGAGGAAATAAAATAAAATCATAATATACAAACAGCTCTGGGAAGCTTCATTACTACTTCTCTTCATTGCTAGTATATCTACATCTACATCTACACTTAGTTAAGTCGGTAAAAATCGTGAGATATCACACCAACTGTAAAAACCTGAATGAAAATAATACAATGGAATATTGATAACTATTAACTAACTTTGATTGAAAACTATCTACAGACGTTGCGTTGTGTTCACAATATCCTCGGGAAGAGAGTTCCATTCATTGATTGTTCGTGGGAAGAAAGAAAACTTAAACATATCTTTCTTTGCTCTAGGAACTGCAAACTTAAAAGCGTGGCTCCCACTGGTTCTTCTTTCATTATTTGGTTTTAGGTGGGCGTCTACTTAAAAATCCGTCAGATTGTGGGAGAGTTTATAAAAGATAGTCTGGCGGTTTTTCTTCTAGTGGCTAGGGTTTCCCAGTTAAGTTCTTGCAGCACTTCTATTCATTACTACTTCTATTCGATTCATTGCTATTGTTAGCTTCTATTCATTACTATTATTACAGTGCATTCATTATATCAACCAGCACGCAACCTCGGATCGATCGTCTCAAAAGAATCTCATTACCATCCAAAATTTTAATCTAAAATCCTATGGCCAGCGTGCTTTTTCTGTTACGGCACCTCACCTCTGGAACCGTTTGTCAGAGGACAACAAGAATGCTGACTCTATTGACATTTTTAAACGTACACTCAAGACATCACTGAGCTGGCGAGATGGCGCTATCTTGCGCTCTCGGGACTACCCGCTGTGTCCCGTATGAAAATAATGTTTTTTCATATAATCTTTTATTGACCAAGCTCTTTTGGTCAGTTTGACTGGATATTGGCCTCATTTTGCGTGTTTATGGACGCTGGCCTCCGTTTCGGTCCATAAACACTTAAAAAGAGACCTTGGGGAATATTCAGCCATCTTGACCTCACGGGCATGCTGTTTCTTTCTCTAGAATGTTTGTTACAGTTTCTAAGGTTTCATGTTGTTGTTTGGTGTAATTCAGAAAGCTCTGTGCATTGACCAGTCACCAGATTCAAATTTGATCTAGTCTGAATGCAGAGGGAGTTTCGCTTATTGATAGTTCACGCCTCGCGGCATTAACAGAGAAAATTCCGTCTGCGTCTATAGGTAGTAAACAGTATTTTGTGAAATAACTGAAAACAAAGCCGGCATAATTATTCATTCCAGTTTACACATTGTCCCCCCAAACGGCATCAAAGCTTCAGTT
>NC_138158.1:2454220-2461720 GCF_964199315.1 Orbicella franksi | reverse complement strand
TGAAAGCGCTTGTTATATTGGTACTTAGTTAAAAATATCCGTTTTTATTTTGTACATACAAGCAGCTATTTGGAGCCTCAAGGTCTGCACATCCATTGGATATTTTCTGAAGTCCATGTGACTTGTGAGGGTCGCTTTGATCCTTCAACAAGAAAGAAAAACCGCCTTGTAATATTGAAATACCCCACTGTAATGCGGTTGCGAAAAATAGCGTCAAACACCAATTAAACCTCTAGTCAACTTGACCGCAGGGCTTAATGGTATGCATTGGGTTGGATTCTACTTGCTGATCTTACTACTCTGTAAATTCAGGCCATTTTTTTGCTTCTTCTCCAAAAAATGCTAACAAAACATGACAATGTTACCTAAAGAGTAACGACAGATTAGCCATAAAAGGGTCGTGTTTTTGGAATTCGAAACAGTAACTTATTACAGAGAAATTAAAGATGACGAAGTGTCCCCAATGAGTAGTAGGTTCCCTGTAGGGACAGCCAGTTAGGAGTTGGCGCATGTTACTGGATTTGTTGATTGTTGTCGTCGGGAAGAAGAAATTATATTTAGACCAGATAACTGTATTCGCTGCCGCGAAACCAAAATCAGACAGTAACCTTATGTGCTATTACATCTAACCAAAAAAAACAAACACAAGCAACACGACAAACCAACACGATGAACCAAGCAAAAATCAAAGTGAAAACACACAACTGTTGCCAAGAGCGGGAAAACTAGCATAACGTGCGTAAAAACTCCTTTGTGTAATTTGGCTGGCTGATGGACTCATGGACTGATAGACTGATAGACATACTAATGGACTGATTGACTGTCCGACTGACTGACTATCTGACTGATTGACTGTCTGACTGATTGTCTGACTGACTGACTGACTGTCTGACTGATTGACTGTCTGACTGATTGACTGACTGACTGATTGACTGTCTGACTGATTGATCGACTGATGGGCGACTGACTGACTACTGACTGACCGACAGACTAATTGAGTGTTCTATCTGATTGATTAATGAATCGATCGATCGATTGATTGATTAATGGAATGATTACTTAGAAATAACTCGTACACACCACTCTGAAAAGAAAATTGTTCCGTCCCCGAAGAGATAGGCTG
Organism: Orbicella franksi; assembly: GCF_964199315.1. Lineage (NCBI taxonomy): Eukaryota > Metazoa > Cnidaria > Anthozoa > Scleractinia > Merulinidae > Orbicella > Orbicella franksi. The sequence goes on along the minus strand of NC_138158.1, from coordinate 2,460,597 downwards.
TTCTTGTTTTGTCATCTGCATCGTGTTTTCTGGAGTTTTCGATCAATGTATCAGGATACCAGAGTTGCTTTAGCATGTCATGCTTCAGTTTGACAAACCATGTGTCGTTGCCATAAACAAGTCTTGGGTCCCTCCAGCTTTCCTTCAGTATCAGTTCAACCTTGTATTCCTTGAAAACGATACACAAAGTGTAGTTAATTGGGAGAAGAATGGCATGCCAGTACTCTTATTGTAACCACACGCCCCTTGTATAGTAGACGAGGGGGTATTGTTTTACCTTTCTACCTTCCTACCTACCTACTTATGTTTGTGTCGTATGTAAAAAGCACCGAAGGAGTTCAAGTTGCCTTTTCAAGTTGCCTCATAAGCGGATTACCCTCAGTAGCTTCAAATGAAAATCCGGGACAGTAACTCTGTCCTGTTTATTTGATGGTTTTTTTTACTCTCACCACCTATTTGCTTGACAAGCATTAATATTGTAAGGAGAAACAAGATGCTGATCAGCCACTTACCATTTGATCTTCTCTGATGTCGTGAAAAGAGTCGATGGCTACATAAAGTGAAACTGGAATAGGTTTATCTAAAAACAAAAATACATCTCTCAAGGAAGATCACCAACTAAGAAATATACTTTTTTAACACTTTTCCGTGTTGCTATTGTATTTTAGAATCAGTCTACTAGCGTTCTATCATGAATGCCGTTGACGGATTGGCTACGCCACTCACTATCTATTCTGTTGTAAATAGTGAGTAGCCTAGCAGTGTGCGCTTGTCACGAACTGGCGGCCGTGCTTCATTGCGTTTTCGAAGTATCTGTGAGCAGGACTAAGATAAAGTTTTAAACGGCTAATAGATTTATTCTAAAGCAATTACTTTAGTAACTCTCGATTTCTATGAGTGATAGTTGGCTCGTACTGTGCCCGCTCGTCAAGTCAATGATCTTACGATAGCTATCTCCAGCTCATAATCGAGTGGAGTTTCGGGAGAACAAAAAATAGTTTCTCTTTCCTCAGCGCGCGCTACGTGATAATTTTAGCGCAAAAAGAACAAGGTGTGTCGTCGACACTTGTGCAAATTTGTACTGGCTCTAATGAGTTAATGGTGAGAAATATATAGAGAGAGTTAGAATACCCGGCAACTTGTCTTACTCTTGTCCCAACCGAGAAATGCAGGGGATAAAAACTCGTGACTTCATGAGCTGAGGGTGGGAAATACACGTATTGAGTATGAATCCTCGTCATCTCGTCTTATTCTTTCGATACCCCCCTTTATTATATGGCTAGCTCCGTGAGCGGGCAAGATGAATCAAATCCTGCGCTGTGATTGGCTACCCGAGCGGGCAAGATGGAGCTATCTTGCCCGCTCTGGACTACCCGCCGTGTCCCGCAAGAAAAATTTCCCCGAAAGCCATATAATAAATCCTTTATCAACCGAGTGTGAGGTCAAGATCGCTGGATATTGGCCTCGTTCTCTTTTTGCGAATTTATGGACCGAGACGTAGTCGAGGTCCATAAACACGCAAAAAAAGAACTTGGCCAATATCCAGCCATCTTGACCTCACACTTGGTCAATAACCCATATTATTTCGAATGTGCTTACCTCTGTAATAAGGCCTGATTCGCTTGTCGTATCCTTTGAATAAGTTATCCATAATATGTGTTTTGTTTGGTGCTTCAATCCGTTCAAGAAATAACTCTTCTACGCATTTTACGCTAAGATTCAATGGCAAAACTCTATTAGTCTCAAGATCTATTATTCAAAACTGATTGCTGTTGCTTAACGAGTGCTATTTGTTTAAAATTTAGCTATAGTTATAGTCGAGAATGTTTTGGTCACACATTTCAAGATGATGAATTTCATTATTTCCATCAGCTGTCTGCCTGATATTAGTATTGCATTGGCATTGTAAGGAAAAAAATAAAAAGATTTTGACCACTATATATTGAGAGGCAAAGGGTTAAAAGAAAACATAATGTATATCTTGGCGTCTCATAACGGCCTAATATTCTGTAGGAACGTTACCAGGCTAATAACACATGTAGACATAATATAATGACAACGTCAACTAATGTACCATGTCTCCTCAAAAAACAGCCGCTCCTTTTAATCTCCCCCTGGAATGATCGCCCTCCTTTGGGGAAATTACTCGAAATAATCACCTCCGTTGAATAATCGCCTCCCCCCCCCCCCCCCCTCTTGCAATCTTCCCTTGGGAAATAGACCCCTTCGTTCATTTATAATCAATTCTCCAATCAAATTGAAAATTTTCACCTTGAATATCCGATTGGATAAGATACAAGCTTTGATTTAAACAACATATCCAAGAGCAAGAGCCCATGACCACGGGCTCCTAACAACAGATAATTTCCAAAAGCAGAGTTTTTGTGGCAGTGTTTTCAGTCTTATTCTCCATGTATTTTAATTTATCCCATATTCCTATCGTTATTTCAAATGAGTAAAATTAAATATTCAGGACACATTTCCAATCGAACGAGCATTATTGAAGTAGTAGACCCCTCGAATAATCTCTTATTTCGCTTTTTTTAGCGTGAAAAACATAATAATTGTCACCTGCTATTATTAAAGGAAACTTGCTACATTGGCTATTTTTAAAGGTTTTTTTAGAGTATATCAAAACGAGATACCTTTATGTCTGCTAAATTGTACAGTTAACATTAATGTTCTGTTTTTTTTTATTTACTTGTAGTTTTCAACTGCATTTAGAACACTTTGTTTGCCTAACAGCCACTCTGATGAGATGAATAGGTGTTTTGTTGGCAAGCAGATAAACCACATGTATCTACTTGTTAGCAGAATTAAACATTTAAGAAGTGCGAAACACTTGCTGATTAAATGAAGCAGGTGAACATAGAAACATCATACAGCACATGATATTTAAATTTAGGAAGAATGATTTTAATTCATCATCGCAGAGATTCAAGATTATCGCGAAAATAACACTTAAATTAAAAACGGGATTCGTTGAAAACCATGAACTCTGGAGTACCCGTCCTTGCAGTAATCAGCCAACCGAGCTCTCAAGCTCACTGGCAGCTGGCCATTTTGCGAGTTCGTAATAAGCACGTAGAAGAGGAGAATAAGCAAGTGAACGCATTAAAAACGGGCATATTTGAAGTAATATACCAAACACGAAAGATCGTGATTGACCACATTTCCAAACACCGAGAAGAGAGTTGAAAATACGACGCGTAGCGATGTATTTTTGACGAGCTTCAAGGTGTTTAGAAAGGTGATGAGACACTGTCTTGAGTGTTTGATATATCTTCTCAATCGAAACTAAAAGTAAGGAGGAAATGGAGAATTAAAATCGTAAAAATCTATACTAATTGAAATCAAGTATCCAAACACCACCACAGTCATGATTTCCTCTGTATAAACTTAATGAATTATTAAGAAGTTTGAGACCTGCAGGAGAAAAATTTAATACATGGGATATCGTCCAGCTTTGTACATAATCAACTTAGACAGTGGCGAAATTCGTTGTCAATAGAAAGACAAGTTCAATCTTCAACTCCGAATTGTTATAAAAAATCAGTTTTATACATCTTACTTTTCGCAAGTTCACTGACTAAGAATTTTTGAAAGACTGTTTTAAACAAATAAATTTTGTTTATGAATTTGCCACAAAATGGATAATTCGGCAAAATTGAAGTTTCGATAATTCGAATATTTATTATGACTGATGACTGATGACTGAGAAAATTACTTCATTGTGATTGGCTGATTTATCGTTAATTCTTAATTGAAAATTCTTTCAAATTGCGCTCGCCTAAAGGCTCGTGCAATTTTGAGAGAATTTTCAAATATTACTCGCAGTGTCATCCATAATTTCCCGAGCTTTCATACGATTACCAATACAAATTACACGGAGTATTAAATATTGTTGTATTCCTCTTTAACTTCAGTGTTGAAAATGGTCATCTTCAAACGAAACCGTTATCGTGAACTCAAAATCCTAATGATTGTTTTTTTTTCGCTCTTGCGTTATTGCACTCAGATTCAGTTACGTTAATGACGTTAATGGTTCGTTTCAGAGTGTGCACTTAGTGGCAAACAAGATGTAAAAGAAATAGAAAACAGCTGCTTTTTGTGGGCAATAACAATATCTGAGTGAGTTTGAGTTTGGGGTAACACGAGAGTACAGTGACTTTTCGCCTCTGATTCGTTTACACAAACTTGAGCATCTAAGTACGAGTTGGTGTCGCAAGTGTTTTCCATTTCACTTTCACGCACCGGTTAAACTAATCTTGTTTCTGAAGACATATTTATATTTTACAAGAGCAAGTTTACGATAAATATGTGAAGACCTTTTGTTAGTTATCATTAAAATTAAAACAAGGAGCAAAATTTGTCAAAAACAGTGCTGACTTCTTACCGAGTTCTTGTCAATAGCCATCCCGTTGCGCACAAAAACACGGCGCCTCTTGCGTAAATAAAACACATTGAATGCAATAAAGTACAGGAAACTCGATTAAAAAATTAATTTGTTTAGTCGAAAGTCTTGCATGTCGATGAATAACGGATCAAAAAAATATTCTTGAAAATGTTACAATGACTTTCAAACGACGCTAAGAGGTTTTCGTTTCGAGTCGGTAAAAGACAGACAGGAATAATGATTGTGGAGGTAAAATAATGAAATATTATACATAACAAGGAGATAACGATATGTATCTACTTGTAAGTCCGGACAAGTTTACTTAAGAATGTCTGCGCCTTAGAATAATAAATCTAAGAGTTTAAGGTCGAATTCACGGGTTGAACTGGAATAATTAAAAATTTAGAGGATAAATGATAAAATAACAAATCGTTTACCATTTCTTTCAGAATTTTTACCGCACAGATTTCATTAAAAAGAAGTGGTTTAGAGCTTGAAACAAATGACACTATTAAAAACATCTAATGTTTACCAAAATTGGGGTAGAATTATTTAATTTGGTTCTCTTTGCCAACCGCGTATTAAACAAGCAACTTATAAAGCTTACATATTTTACAACTGAAGGGGCAACTGGAAGCCAAATACTATCATAAATAATATTGGTCCTGATAATTCGTTGGAAGTGCTTGTAGCAGAAAACAATACAAAATTAAACTTAATCTCGACAGTAAGCTCAAACACTTTATGAGATAACTTTCAGAATAACATACTCCTCGCTAACTTACTTGTTTTCTCCGTTTTCCTGACGTTTTTCTATAGCAGCGAGTAGAAAAGGTATCTGAGACAAAACTAACACCGCGACTAAGCAGTTCAGTAACATGTTTTCCGCTATTTTCTGGCCACAGAAGCCTCCTTTAGGCCTTCGTCGTTTCGTCACTCCTTGCCGAATGCTGAATTAAGCTAAAAGTAAAGGCGTTCTCGGTATTCTTGGCTTCAAAGCTCAATATTTGTGTTTAATTATTTAAACCAACAGTAATACGATTAGAGCAAACCACCTGCCGCTGAATGTTATGCGCTATCATTACAAAGCTTAAAAACAAACGGTTAGTGTTAAAAGCTTGGCAAACAACCATCGGCATTGTCAGATTGGAATCGTTTATCGTGCTCTAAATTGTATCATCCTAGATTGAAGAGGCCCCCTCAGGGGTTTCCGGGATACAGGATATTTGGGTAAAAAAGTTAACGCCGGATTCAAGACATATGGGACGGGGGGGGGGGGGGTGAAATTAACGAAATATGGGGTATTACGATTAGCCTGAAATGTCAGTCATCTCCCACCCTCCACCCAGTCGCCGGGAATTTCGTTGAGGGCGGGAGATCACTGACATTTCAGGCTAATCGTAATACCCCATATTCCGTTAATTTCTCTCCCCACCCCTCACCCCCCCCATATGTCTTGAATCCGGCGTTACGTTTGTACTCAAATATCCTGTATCCCAGAAACCCCTGATGAGGCCTCTTTAATCAAACGTGAAACTTAATTCAGTCGAACCGAGCTGCTACACCAAAACAAATAACAAAAACGGTCTTGTTGGTCAGTGGTTTTTCCAGGTAAAGTCAAAATGGTGCCTTTAGACATTATGCGTTTGGTTCTACTCGTGTGAAGATCGGCGTTTGACCCAAAGTCGGTCCTCAGGCGTTATTCACGACTGGCGAGGCGTGAAGAACGCCTCAGTCGCTCCAAATAAAATCAGTTGAACTTAACTGGGTCAAACGCCGAACTACACATGAGCTTAATTGGTTGAATTGAGTTCGGCTCATGTGAAGTACGGCGTTTGACCCGGGCCTAAGACTCCTTAAACTGCGCACCCTAAGACTCCTTAAATTCCACACTTAACAAGTCCTCATATTTCGCACTTTAACACTCCTCCAATTGCACACCTTAAGGCTCCTGAAATTGGGCACTTTAAGAAATTGCACA